>NW_027521975.1:0-40031 GCF_052094955.1 Ictidomys tridecemlineatus
TTTTGATTTAGTAGTTCCAAATACATGTATCCCTATAGGGGAAACAGAGTGAAACCTCAAAATGAAACCGGTTACTGCCAACGAACGGTTTAACCTAGAAGAACGAAATTTGGCGAGCCAAGTGGATTGGTGTACCGATCATTACCTGAAAGTTTCATCAAGATTGGGTGAAAAACTGTTTGCTGAGATTTCAGGCAACTCGTAGTTTTTTGGAAGCTTGGCAGGCCCTTTCCATGAAAGTGATTCTCGCCAGTCTCTGCTTAGGGCTACATCAACAGCAAACAAACCATAGAGATAGAACTTGAAACTGCTTTATTGTGTCAAGTTTCAAAGAGCTAGCACAAACCGTGTTTGATTTAGAGTTCCAAATACATGTATCCCTATAGGAGAAAACAGAGTGAAACCTCAAAATTAAACCGGTTACTGCCAACGAACGGTTTAACCTAGAAGAACGAAATTTGGCGAGCCAAGTGGGATTGGTGTACTGATCATTACCTGAAAGTATCATCAAGATTGGTGAAAAAAGTGTTTGCTGAGATTTCAGGCAACTCGTAGTTTTTTGAAGCTTGGCAGGCCCTTTCCATGAAAGTGATTCTCGCCAGTCTCTGTTTAGGGCTACATCAACAGCAAACAAACCATAGAGATAGAACTTGAACTACTTTATTGTGTCAAGTTTCAAAGAGCTAGCACAAACCTTGTTTGATTTAGAGTTCCAAATACATGTATCCCTATAGGAGAAAACAGAGTGAAACCTCAAAATGAAACCGGTTACTGCCAACGAACGGTTTAACCTAGAAGAACGAAATTTGGCGAGCCAAGTGGGATTGGTGTGTAGTGATCATTACCTGAAAGTTTCATCAAGATTGGGTTGAAAAAGTGTTTGCTGAGATTTCAGGCAACTCGTAGTTTTTTGAAGCTTGGCAGGCCCTTTCCATGAAAGTGATTCTCGCCAGTCTCTGCTTAGGGCTACATCAACAGCAAACAAACCATAGAGATAAAACTTGAAACTGCTTTATTGTGTCAAGTTTCAAAGAGCTAGCACAAACCGTGTTTGATTTAGAGTTCCAAATACATGTATCCCTATAGGAGAAAACATAGTGAAACCTCAAAATGAAACCGGTTACTGCCAATGAACGGTTTAACCTAGAAGAACGAAATTTGGCGAGCAAGTGGGATTGTGTACTGATCATTACCTGAAAGTTCATCAAGATTGGTTGAAAAAGTGTTTGCTGAGATTTCAGGCAACTCGTAGTTTTTTGGAAGCTTGGCAGGCCCTTTCCATGAAAGTGATTCTCGCCAGTCTCTGCTTAGGGCTACATCAACAGCAAACAAACCATAGAGATAGAACTTGAAACTGCTTTATTGTGTCAAGTTTCAAAGAGCTAGCACAAACCGTGTTTGATTTAGACTTCCAAATACATGTATCCCTATAGGAGAAAACAGAGTGAAACCTCAAAATGAAACCAGTTACTGCCAACGAACGGTTTAACCTAGAAGAACGAAATTTGGCGAGCCAAGTGGGATTGGTGTACTGATCATTACCTGAAAGTTTCATCAAGATTGGGTGAAAAAGTGTGTGCTGAGATTTCAGGCAACTCGTAGTTTTTTGGAAGCTTGGCAGGCCCTTTCCATGAAAGTGATTCTCGCCAGTCTCTGTTTAGGGCTACATCAACAGCAAACAAACCATAGAGATAGAACTTGAAACTACTTTATTGTGTCAAGTTTCAAAGAGCTAGCACAAACCGTGTTTGATTTAGAGTTCCAAATACATGTATCCCTATAGGAGAAAACAGAGTGAAACCTCAAATGAAACCGGTTACTGCCAACGAACGGTTTAACCTAGAAGAACGAAATTTGGCGAGCCAAGTGGGATTGGTGTACTGATCATTACCTTAAAGTTTCATCAAGATTGGGTGAAAAAGTGTGTGCTGAGATTTCAGGCAACTCGTAGTTTTTTGGAAGCTTGGCAGGTCCTTTCCATGAAAGTGATTCTCGCCAGCCTCTGCTTAGGGCTACATCAACAGCAAACAAACCATAGAGATAGAACTTGAAACTGCTTTATTGTGTCAAGTTTCAAAGAGCTAGCACAAACCGTGTTTGATTTAGAGTTCCAAATACATGTATCCGAATAGGAGAAAACAGAGTGAACCTAAAAATGAAAACGGTTACTGCAAACGAAATGTTGAACCTAGAAGAACGAAGTTTGGTGATCCAAGTGGTTTACTGTACTGATCATTACCTGAAAGAATCATCAAGATTGGGTGAAAAAATGTTTGCTGAGATTTCAGGCAACTCGTAGTTTTTGGAAGCTTGGTAACCCCTTTCCATGAAAGTGATTTTCGCCAGTCTCTGACTAGGGCTACATCAACAGCAAACATAGCATAGAGATAGAACTTGAGACTGCTTTATTGTGTCAAGTTTCAAAGAGCTAGCACAAACCGTGTTTGATTTAGAGTTCCAAATACATGTATCCCTATAGGAGAAAACAGAGTGAAACCTCAAAATGAAACCGGTTACTGCCAACGAACGGTTTAACCTAGAAGAACGAAATTTGGCGAGCCAAGTGGGATTGGTGTACTGATCATTACCTGAAAGTTTCATCAAGATTGGGTGAAAAAGTGTTTGCTGAGATTTCAGGCAACTCGTAGTTTTTTGGAAGCTTGGCAGGCCCTTTCCATGAAAGTGATTCTCGCCAGTCTCTGCTTAGGGCTACATCAACAGCAAACAAACCATAGAGATAGAACTTGAAACTGCTTTATTGTGTCAAGTTTCAAAGAACTAGCACAAACCGTGTTTGATTTAGAGTTCCAAATACATGTATCCCTATAGGCGAAAACAGAGTGAAACCTCAAAATGAAACCGGTTACTGCCAACGAACGGTTTAACCTAGAAGAACGAAATTTGGCGAGCCAAGTGGGATTGGTGTACTGATCATTACCTGAAAGTTTCATCAAGATTGGGTGAAAAAGTGTTTGCTGAGATTTCAGGCAACTCGTAGTTTTTTGGAAGCTTGGCAGGCCCTTTCCATGAAAGTGATTCTTGCCAGTCTCTGCGTAGGGCTACATCAAAGGCAAACAAACCATAGAGATAGAACTTGAAACTGCTTTATGGTGTCAAGTTTCAAAGAGCTAGCACAAATCGTGTTTCATTTAGAGTTCCAAATACATGTATCCCTATAGGAGAAAACAGAGTGAAACCTCAAAATGAAACCGGTTACTGCCAACGAACGGTTTAACCCAGAAGAACGAAATTTGGCGAGCCAAGTGGGATTGGTGTACTGATCATTACCTGAAAGTTTCATCAAGATTCGGTGAAAAAGTGTTTGCTGAGATTTCAGGCAACTCGTAGTTTTTTGGAAGCTTGGCAGGCCCTTTCCATGAAAGTGATTCTCGCCAGTCTCTGCTTAGGGGTACATCAACAGCAAACAAACCATAGAGATAGAACTTGAAACTGCTTTATTGTGTCAAGTTTCAAAGAGCTAGCACAAACCGTGTTTGATTTAGAGTTCCAAATACATGTATCCCTATAGGAGAAAACAGAGTGAAACCTCAAAATGAAACCGGTTACTGCCAACGAACGGTTTAACCTAGAAGAACGAAATTTGGCGAGCCAAGTGGGATTGGTGTACTGATCATTACCTGAAAGTTTCATCAAGATTGGGTGAAAAAGTGTTTGCTGAGATTTCAGGCAACTCGTAGTTTTTTGGAAGCTTGGCAGGCCCTTTCCATGAAAGTGATTCTCGCCAGTCTCTGCCTATGGCTACATCAACAGCAAACAAACCATAGAGATAGAACTTGAAACTGCTTTATTGTGTCAAGTTTCAAAGAGCTAGCAAAAACCGTCTTTGATTTAGAGTTCCAAATACATGTATCCCTATAGGAGAAAAGAGAGTGAAACTTCAAAATGAAAACGGTTACTGCAAACGAACGGTTTAACCTAGAAGAACGAAATTTGGCGAGCCAAGTGGGAATGGTGTACTGATCATTACCTGAAAGTATCATCAAGATTGGGTGAAAAAGTGTTTGCTGAGATTTCAGGGAACTCGTACTTTTTTCGAAGCTTGGCAGGCCCTTTCCATGAAAGTGATTCTTGCCAGTCTCTGCTTAGGGCTACATCAAAGGCAAACAAACCATAGAGATAGAACTTGAAACTGCTTTATTGTGTCAAGTTTCAAAGAGCTAGCACAAACCGTGTTTCATTTAGAGTTCCAAATACATGTATCCCTATAGGAGAAAACAGAGTGAAACCTCAAAATGAAACCGGTTACTGCCAACGAACGGTTTAACCTAGAAGAACGAAATTTGGCGAGCCAAGTGGGATTGGTGTAATGATCATTACCTGAAAGTTTCATCAAGATTGGGTGAAAAAGTGTGTGGTGAGATTTCAGGCAACTCGTAGTTTTTTGGAAGCTTGGCAGGCCCTTTCCATGAAAGTGATTCTCGCCAGTCTCTGCTTAGGGCTACATCAACAGCAAACAAACCATAGAGATAGAACTTGAAACTGCTTTATTGTGTCAAGTATCAAAGAGCTAGCACAAACCGTGTTTGATTTAGAGTTCCAAATACATGTATCCCTATAGGAGAAAACAGAGTGAAACCTCAAAATGAAACCGGTTACTGCCAACGAACGGTTTAACCTAGAAGAACGAAATTTGGCGAGCCAAGTGGGATTGGTGTACTGATCATTACCTGAAAGTTTCATCAAGATTCGGTGAAAAAGTGTGTGCTGAGATTTCAGGCAACTCGTAGTTTTTTGGAAGCTTTGCAGGCCCTTTCCATGAAAGTGATTCTCGACAGCCTCTGCTTAGTGCTACATCAACAGCAAACAAACCATAGAGATAGAACTTGAAACTGCTTTATTGTGTCAAGTTTCAAAGAGCTAGCACAAACCGTGTTTGATTTAGAGTTCCAAATACATGTATCCCTATAGGAGAAAACAGAGTGAAACCTCAAAATGAAACCGGTTACAGCCAACGAACGGTTTAACCTAGAAGAACGAAATTTGGCGAGCCAAGTGGGATTGGTGTACTGATCATTACCTGAAAGTATCATCAAGATTGGGTGAAAAAGTGTTTGCTGAGATTTCAGGCAACTCGTAGTTTTTTGGAAGCTTGGCAGGCCCTTTCCATGAAAGTGATTCTCGCCAGTCTCTGCTTAGGGCTACATCAACAGCAAACAAACCATAGAGATAGAACTTGAAACTGCTTTATTGTGTCAAGTTTCAAAGAGCTACCACAAACCGTGTTTGATTTAGATTTCCAAATACATGTATCCCTATAGGAGAAAACACAGTGAAACCTCAAAATGAAACCGGTTCTTGCCAATGAATGGTTTAACCTAGAAGAACAAAATTTGGCGAGCCAAGTGGGATTGGTGTACTGATCATTACCTGAAAGTATCATTAAGATTGGGTGAAAAAGTGTTTGCTGAGATTTCAGGCAACTCGTAGTTTTTTGGAAGCTTGGCAGGCCCTTTCCATGAAAGTGATTCTCGCCAGTCTCTGCTTAGGGCTACATCAACAGCAAATAAACCATAGAGATAGAACTTGAAACTGCTTTATTGTGTCAAGGTTCAAAGAGCTAGCACAAACCGTGTTTGATTTAGAGTTCCAAATACAGGTATCCCTATAGGAGAAAAAGAGTGAAACCTCATAATAAAACCGGTTACTGCAAATGAACGGTTTAACCTAGAAGAACGAAATTTGGCGAGCCAAGTGGGATTGGTGTACTGATCATTACCTGAAAGTATCATCAAGATTGGGTGAAAAAGTGTTTGCTGAGATTTCAGGCAACTTGTAGTTTTTTGGAAGCTTGGCAGGCCCTTCCCATGAAAGTGATTCTCGCCAGTCTCTGCTTTGGGCTACATCAACAGCAAACAAACCATAGAGATATACCTTGAAACTGCTTTATTGTGTCAAGTTTCAAAGAGCTAGCACAAACCGTGTTTGATTTCGAGTTCCAAATACATGTATCCCTATAGGAGAAAACAGAGTGAAACCTCAAAATGAAACCGGTTACTGCCAACGATCAGTTTAACCTAGAAGAAAGAAATTTGGCGAGCCACGTGGGATTGGTGTACTGATCATTACCTGAAAGTATCATCAAGATTGGGTGAAAAAGTGTTTGCTGAGATTTCAGGCAACTCGTAGTTTTTTGGAAGCTTGGCAGGCCCTTTCCATGAAAGTGATTCTCGCCAGTCTCTGCGTAGGGCTACATCAACAGCAAACAAACCATAGAGATAGAACTTGAATCTGCTATATTGTGTCAAGTTTCAAAGAGCTAGCACAAACCGTGTTTGATTTAGAGTTCCAAATACATGTATCCCTATAGGAGAAAACAGAGTGAAACCTCAAAATGAAACCGGTTACAGCCAACGAACGGTTTAACTTAGAAGAACGAAATTTGGCGAGCCAAGTGGGATTGGTGTACTGATCATTACCTTAAAGTTTCATCAAGATTGGGTGAAAAAGTGTGTGCTGAGATTTCAGGCAACTCGTAGTTTTTTGGAAGCTTGGCAGGTCCTTTCCATGAAAGTGATTCTCGCCAGCCTCTGCTTAGGGCTACATCAACAGCAAACAAACCATAGAGATAGAACTTGAAACTGCTTTATTGTGTCAAGTTTCAAAGAGCTAGCACAAACCGTGTTTGATTTAGAGTTCCAAATACATGTATCCGAATAGGAGAAAACAGAGTGAACCTAAAAATGAAAACGGTTACTGCAAACGAAATGTTGAACCTAGAAGAACGAAGTTTGGTGATCCAAGTGGTTTACTGTACTGATCATTACCTGAAAGAATCATCAAGATTGGGTGAAAAAATGTTTGCTGAGATTTCAGGCAACTCGTAGTTTTTGGAAGCTTGGTAACCCCTTTCCATGAAAGTGATTTTCGCCAGTCTCTGACTAGGGCTACATCAACAGCAAACATAGCATAGAGATAGAACTTGAGACTGCTTTATTGTGTCAAGTTTCAAAGAGCTAGCACAAACCGTGTTTGATTTAGAGTTCCAAATACATGTATCCCTATAAGAGAAAACAGAGTGAAACCTCAAAATGAAACCGGTTACTGCCAACGAACGGTTTAACCTAGAAGAACGAAATTTGGCGAGCCAAGTGGGATTGGTGTACTGATCATTACCTGAAAGTTTCATCAAGATTGGGTGAAAAAGTGTTTGCTGAGATTTCAGGCAACTCGTAGTTTTTTGGAAGCTTGGCAGGCCCTTTCCATGAAAGTGATTCTCGCCAGTCTCTGCTTAGGGCTACATCAACAGCAAACAAACCATAGAGATAGAACTTGAAACTGCTTTATTGTGTCAAGTTTCAAAGAACTAGCACAAATCGTGTTTGATTTAGACTTCCAAATACATGTATCCCTATAGGCGAAAACAGAGTGAAACCTCAAAATGAAACCGGTTACTGCCAACGAACGGTTTAACCTAGAAGAACGAAATTTGGCGAGCCAAGTGGGATTGGTGTACTGATCATTACCTGAAAGTTTCATCAAGATTGGGTGAAAAAGTGTTTGCTGAGATTTCAGGCAACTCGTAGTTTTTTGGAAGCTTGGCAGGCCCTTTCCATGAAAGTGATTCTTGCCAGTCTCTGCTTAGGGCTACATCAAAGGCAAACAAACCATAGAGATAGAACTTGAAACTGCTTTATGGTGTCAAGTTTCAAAGAGCTAGCACAAACCGTGTTTCATTTAGAGTTCCAAATACATGTATCCCTATAGGAGAAAACACAGTGAAACCTCAAAATGAAACCGGTTACTGCCAACGAACGGTTTAACCCAGAAGAACGAAATTTGGCGAGCCAAGTGGGATTGGTGTACTGATCATTACCTGAAAGGTTCATCAAGATTGGGTGAAAAAGTGTTTGCTGAGATTTCAGGCAACTCGTAGTTTTTTGGAAGCTTGGCAGGCCCTTTCCATGAAAGTGATTCTCGCCAGTCTCTGCTTAGGGGTACATCAACAGCAAACAAACCATAGAGATAGAACTTGAAACTGCTTTATTGTGTCAAGTTTCAAAGAGCTAGCACAAACCGTGTTTGATTTAGAGTTCCAAATACATGTATCCCTATAGGAGAAAACAGAGTGAAACCTCAAAATGAAACCGGTTACTGCCAACGAACGGTTTAACCTAGAAGAACGAAATTTGGCGAGCCAAGTGGGATTGGTGTACTGATCATTACCTGAAAGTTTCATCAAGATTGGGTGAAAAAGTGTTTCCTGAGATTTCAGGCAACTCGTAGTTTTTTGGAAGCTTGGCAGGCCCTTTTCCATGAAAGTGATTCTCGCCAGTCTCTGCCTATGGCTACATCAACAGCAAACAAACCATAGAGATAGAACTTGAAACTGCTTTATTGTGTCAAGTTTCAAAGAGCTAGCAAAAACCGTCTTTGATTTAGAGTTCCAAATACATGTATCCCTATAGGAGAAAAGAGAGTGAAACTTCAAAATGAAAACGGTTACTGCAAACGAACGGTTTAACCTAGAAGAACGAAATTTGGCGAGCCAAGTGGGAATGGTGTACTGATCATTACCTGAAAGTATCATCAAGATTGGGTGAAAAAGTGTTTGCTGAGATTTCAGGGAACTCGTACTTTTTTCGAAGCTTGGCAGGCCCTTTCCATGAAAGTGATTCTTGCCAGTCTCTGCTTAGGGCTACATCAAAGGCAAACAAACCATAGAGATAGAACTTGAAACTGCTTTATTGTGTCAAGTTTCAAAGAGCTAGCACAAACCGTGTTTCATTTAGAGTTCCAAATACATGTATCCCTATAGGAGAAAACAGAGTGAAACCTCAAAATGAAACCGGTTACTGCCAACGAACGGTTTAACCCAGAAGAACGAAATTTGGCGAGCCAAGTGGGATTGGTGTACTGATCATTACCTGAAAGTTTCATCAAGATTCGGTGAAAAAGTGTTTGCTGAGATTTCAGGCAACTCGTAGTTTTTTGGAAGCTTGGCAGGCCCTTTCCATGAAAGTGATTCTCGCCAGTCTCTGCTTAGGGCTACATCAACAGCAAACAAACCATAGAGATAGAACTTGAAACTGCTTTATTGTGTCAAGTTTCAAAGAGCTAGCACAAACCGTGTTTGATTTAGACTTCCAAATACATGTATCCCTATAGGAGAAAACAGAGTGAAACCTCAAAATGAAACCGGTTACTGCCAACGAACGGTTTAACCTAGAAGAACGAAATTTGGCGAGCCAAGTGGGATTGGTGTACTGATCATTACCTGAAAGTTTCATCAAGATTGGGTGAAAAAGTGTGTGCTGAGATTTCAGGAAACTCGTAGTTTTTTGGAAGCTTGGCAGGCCCTTTCCATGAAAGTGATTCTCGCCAGTCTCTGCTTAGGGCTACATCAACAGCAAACAAACCATAGAGATAGAACTTGAAACTGCTTTATTGTGTCAAGTATCAAAGAGCTAGCACAAACCGTGTTTGATTTAGAGTTCCAAATACATGTATCCCTATAGGAGAAAACAGAGTGAAACCTCAAAATGAAACCGGTTACTGCCAACGAACGGTTTAACCTAGAAGAACGAAATTTGGCGAGCCAAGTGGGATTGGTGTACTGATCATTACCTGAAAGTTTCATCAAGATTCGGTGAAAAAGTGTGTGCTGAGATTTCAGGCAACTCGTAGTTTTTTGGAAGCTTGGCAGGCCCTTTCCATGAAAGTGATTCTCGCCAGCCTCTGCTTAGTGCTACATCAACAGCAAACAAACCATAGAGATAGAACTTGAAACTGCTTTATTGTGTCAAGTTTCAAAGAGCTAGCACAAACCGTGTTTGATTTAGAGTTCCAAATACATGTATCCCTATAGGAGAAAACAGAGTGAAACCTCAAAATGAAACCGGTTACAGCCAACGAACGGTTTAACCTAGAAGAACGAAATTTGGCGAGCCAAGTGGGATTGGTGTACTGATCATTACCTGAAAGTATCATCAAGATTGGGTGAAAAAGTGTTTGCTGAGATTTCAAGCAACTCGTAGTTTTTTGGAAGCTTGGCAGGCCCTTTCCATGAAAGTGATTCTCGCCAGTCTCTGCTTAGGGCTACATCAACAGCAAACAAACCATAGAGATAGAACTTGAAACTGCTTTATTGTGTCAAGTTTCAAAGAGCTAGCACAAACCGTGTTTGATTTAGATTTCCAAATACATGTATCCCTATAGGAGAAAACACAGTGAAACCTCAAAATGAAACCGGTTCTTGCCAATGAATGGTTTAACCTAGAAGAACAAAATTTGGCGAGCCAAGTGGGATTGGTGTACTGATCATTACCTGAAAGTATCATCAAGATTGGGTGAAAAAGTGTTTGCTGAGATTTCAGGCAACTCGTAGTTTTTTGGAAGCTTGGCAGGCCCTTTCCATGAAAGTGATTCTCGCCAGTCTCTGCTTAGGGCTACATCAACAGCAAATAAACCATAGAGATAGAACTTGAAACTGCTTTATTGTGTCAAGGTTCAAAGAGCTAGCACAAACCGTGTTTGATTTAGAGTTCCAAATACAGGTATCCCTATAGGAGAAAAAGAGTGAAACCTCATAATAAAACCGGTTACTGCAAATGAACGGTTTAACCTAGAAGAACGAAATTTGGCGAGCCAAGTGGGATTGGTGTACTGATCATTACCTGAAAGTATCATCAAGATTGGGTGAAAAAGTGTTTGCTGAGATTTCAGGCAACTTGTAGTTTTTTGGAAGCTTGGCAGGCCCTTCCCATGAAAGTGATTCTCGCCAGTCTCTGCTTTGGGCTACATCAACAGCAAACAAACCATAGAGATATACCTTGAAACTGCTTTATTGTGTCAAGTTTCAAAGAGCTAGCACAAACCGTGTTTGATTTCGAGTTCCAAATACATGTATCCCTATAGGAGAAAACAGAGTGAAACCTCAAAATGAAACCGGTTACTGCCAACGATCAGTTTAACCTAGAAGAAAGAAATTTGGCGAGCCACGTGGGATTGGTGTACTGATCATTACCTGAAAGTTTCATCAAGATTGGGTGAAAAAGTGTTTGCTGAGATTTCAGGCAACTCGTAGTTTTTTGGAAGCTTGGCAGGCCCTTTCCATGAAAGTGATTCTCGCCAGTCTCTGCGTAGGGCTACATCAACAGCAAACAAACCATAGAGATAGAACTTGAATCTGCTATATTGTGTCAAGTTTCAAAGAGCTAGCACAAACCGTGTTTGATTTAGAGTTCCAAATACATGTATCCCTATAGGAGAAAACAGAGTGAAACCTCAAAATGAAACCGGTTACAGCCAACGAACGGTTTAACCTAGAAGAACGAAATTTGGCGAGCCAAGTGGGATTGGTGTACTGATCATTACCTGAAAGTATCATCAAGATTGGGTGAAAAAGTGTTTGCTGAGATTTCAGGAAACTCGTAGTTTTTTGGAAGCTTGGCAGGCCCTTTCCATGAAAGTGATTCTCGCCAGTCTCTCCTTAGGGCTACATCAACAGCAAACAAACCATAGAGATAGAACTTGAAACTGCTTTATTGTGTCAAGTTTCAAAGAGCTAGCACAAACCGTGTTTGATTTAGAGTTCCAAATACATGTATCCCTATAGGAGAAAACAGAGTGAAACCTCAAAATGAAACCGGTTACAGCCAACGAACGGTTTAACCTAGAAGAACGAAATTTGGCGAGCCAAGTGGGATTGGTGTACTGATCATTACCTGAAAGTATCATCAAGATTGGGTGAAAAAGTGTTTGCTGAGATTTCAGGAAACTCGTAGTTTTTTGGAAGCTAGGCAGGCCCTTTCCATGAAAGTGATTCTCGCCAGTCTCTCCTTAGGGCTACATCAACAGCAAACAAACCATAGAGATAGAACTTGAAACTGCTTTATTGTGTCAAGTTTCAAAGAGCTAGCACAAACCGTGTTTGATTTAGAGTTCCAAATACATGTATCCCTATAGGAGAAAACAGAGTGAAACCTCAAAATGAAACCGGTTACTGCCAACGAACGGTTTAACCTAGAAAAACGAAATTGGGCGAGCCAAGTGCGATTGGTGTACTGATCATTACCTGAAAGTTTCATCAAGATTGGGTGAAAAAGTGTTTGCTGAGATTTCAGGCAACTCGTAGTTTTTTGGAAGCTTGGCAGGCCCTTTCCATGAAAGTGATTCTCGCCAGTCTCTGCTTAGGGCTACATCAATAGCAAACAAACCATAGAGATAGAACTTGAAACTGCTTTATTGTGTCAAGTTTCAAAGAGCTAGCACAAACCGTGTTTGATTTAGACTTCCAAATACATTTATCCCTATAGGAGAAAACAGAGTGAAACCTCAAAATGAAAACGCTTACTGCCAACGAACGGTTTAACCTAGAAGAACGAAATTTGGCGAGCCAAGTTGGATTGGTGTTCTGATCATTACCTGAAAGTATCATCAAGAGTTTGTGAGAAAGTGTTTGCTGAGATTTCAGGCAACTCGTACTTTTTTCGAAGCTTGGCAGGCCCTTTCCATGAAAGTGATTCTTGCCAGTCTCTGCTTAGGGCTACATCAAAGGCAAACAAACCATAGAGATAGAACTTGAAACTGCTTTATTGTGTCAAGTTTCAAAGAGCTAGCACAAACCGTGTTTGATTTAGAGTTCCAAATACATGTATCACTATAGAAGAAAACAGAGTGAAACCTCAAAATGAAAACAGTTACTGCAAATAAACGGTTTAACCTAGAAGAACGAAATTTGGCGAGCCAAGTGGGATTGGTGTACTGATAATTACCTGAAAGTATCATCAAGATTGGGTGAAAAAGTGTTTGCTGAGATTTCAGGCAACTCGTAGTTTTTTGGAAGCTTGGCAGGCCCTTCCCATGAGAGTGATTCTCGCCAGTCTCTGCTTAGGGCTACATCAACAGCAAACAAACCATAGAGATATACCTTGAAACTGCTTTATTGTGTCAAGTTTCAAAGAGCTAGCACAAACCGTGTTTGATTTAGAGTTCCAAATACATGTATCCCTATAGGAGAAAACAGAGTGAAACCTCAAAATGAAACCGGTTACAGCCAACGAACAGTTTAACCTAGAAGAAAGAAATTTGGCGAGCCAAGTGGGATTGGTGTACTGATCATTACCTGAAAGTATCATCAAGATTGGGTGAAAAAGTGTTTGCTGAGATTTCAGGAAACTCGTAGTTTTTTGGAAGCTTGGCAGGCCCTTTCCATGAAAGTGTTTCTTGCCAGTCTCTGCTTAGGGCTACATCAACAGCAAACAAACCATAGAGATAGAACTTGAAACTGCTTTATTGTGTCAAGTTTCAAAGAGCTAGCACAAACCGTGTTTGATTTAGAGTTCCAAATACATGTATCCCTATAGGAGAAAACAGAGTGAAACCTCAAAATGAAACCGGTTACAGCCAACGAACGGTTTTACCTAGAAGAACGAAATTTGGCGAGCCAAGTGGGATTGGTGTACTGATCATTACCTGAAAGTATCATCAAGATTGGGTGAAAAAGTGTTTGCTGAGATTTCAGGCAACTCGTAGTTTTTTGGAAGCTTGGCAGGCCCTTTCCATGAAAGTGATTCTCGCCAGCCTCTACTTAGGGCTACATCAACAGCAAACAAACCATAGAGATAGAACTTGAAACTGCTTTATTGTGTCAAGTTTCAAAGAGCTAGCACAAACCGTGTTTGATTTAGAGTTCCAAATACATGTATCCCTATAGGAGAAAACAGAGTGAAACCTCAAAATGAAACCGGTTACTGCCAACGAACGGTTTAACCTAGAAGAACGAAATTGGGCGAGCCAAGTGCGATTGGTGTACTGATCATTACCTGAAAGTTTCATCAAGATTGGGTGAAAAAGTGTTTGCTGAGATTTCAGGCAACTCGTAGTTTTTTGGAAGCTTGGCAGGCCCTTTCCATGAAAGTGATTCTCGCCAGTCTCTGCTTAGGGCTACATCAATAGCAAACAAACCATAGAGATAGAACTTGAAACTGCTTTATTGTGTCAAGTTTCAAAGAGCTAGCACAAACCGTGTTTGATTTAGACTTCCAAATACATTTATCCCTATAGGAGAAAACAGAGTGAAACCTCAAAATGAAAACGGTTACTGCCAACGAACGGTTTAACCTAGAAGAACGAAATTTGGCGAGCCAAGTTGGATTGGTGTTCTGATCATTACCTGAAAGTATCATCAAGAGTTTGTGAGAAAGTGTTTGCTGAGATTTCAGGCAACTCGTACTTTTTTCGAAGCTTGGCAGGCCCTTTCCATGAAAGTGATTATTGCCAGTCTCTGCTTAGGGCTACATCAAAGGCAAACAAACCATAGAGATAGAACTTGAAACTGCTTTATTGTGTCAAGTTTCAAAGAGCTAGCACGAACCCTGTTTCATTTAGAGTTCCAAATACATGTATCCCTATAGGAGAAAACAGAGTGAAACCTCAAAATGAAACCGGTTACTGCCAACGAACGGTTTAACCTAGAAGAACGAAATTTGGCGAGCCAAGTGGGATTGGTGTACTGATCATTACCTGAAAGTTTCATCAAGATTGGGTGAAAAAGTGTTTGCTGAGATTTCAGGCAATTCGTAGTTTTTTGGAAGCTTGGCAGGCCCTTTCCATGAAAGTGATTCTCGCCAGTCTCTGCTTAGGGCTACATCAACAGCAAACAAACCATAGAGATAGAACTTGAAACTGCTTTATTGTGTCAAGTTTCAAAGAGCTAGCACAAACCGTGTTTGATTTAGAGTTCCCAATACATGTATCCCTATAGGAGAAAACACAGTGAAACCTCAAAATGAAACCGGTTACTGCAAACGAACGGTTTAACCTAGAAGAACGAAATTTGGGGAGCCAAGTGGTATTGGTGTACTGATCATTACCTGAAAGTATCACCAAGATTGGGGGAGAAAGTGTGTGCTGATATTTCAGGCAACTCGTAGTTTTTTGGAAGCTTGGCAGGCCCTTTCCATTAAAGTGATTTTCGCCAGTCTCTGCTTAGGGCTACATCAACAGCAAACAAACCATTGAGATAGAACTTGAAACTGCTTTATTGTGTCAAGTTTAAAAGAGCTAGCACAAACCGTGTTTGATTTAGAGTTCCAAATACATGTATCCCTATAGGAGAAAGTAGAGTGAAACCTCAAAATGAAACCGGTTACTGCAAACGAACGGTTTAACCTAGAAAAACGAAATTTGGCGAGCCAAGTGGGATTGGTGTACTGATCATTACCTGAAAGTATCATCAAGATTGGGTGAAAAAGTGTTTGCTGAGATTTCAGGCAACTCGTAGTTTTTTGGAAGCTTGGCAGGCCCTTTCCATGAAAGTGATTCTCGCCAGTCTCTCCTTAGCGCTACATCAACAGCAAACAAACCATAGAGATAGAACTTGAAACTGCTTTATTGTGTCAAGTTTCAAAGAGTTAGCACAAACCGTGTTTGATTTAGAGTTCCAAATACATGTATCACTATAGAAGAAAACAGAGTGAAACCTCAAAATGAAAAGAGTTACTTCAAATAAACGGTTTAACCTAGAAGAATGAAATTTGGCGAGCCAAGTGGGATTGGTGTACTGATCATTACCTGAAAGTTTTATCCAGATTGGGTGAAAAAGTGTTTGCTGAGATTTCAGGCAACTCGTATTTTTTTGGAATCTTGGCAGGCCCTTTCCATGAAAGTGATTCTCGCCAGTCTCTGCTTTGGGCTACATCAACAGCAAACAAACCATAGAGATATACCTTGAAACTGCTTTATTGTGTCAAGTTTCAAAGAGCTAGCACAAACCGTGTTTGATTTAGAGTTCCAAATACATGTATCCCTATAGGAGAAAACAGAGTGAAACCTCAAAATGAAACTGGTTACTGCAAATGAACGGTTTAACCTAGAAGAATGATATTTGGCGAGCCAAGTGGGATTGGTGTACTGATCATTACATGAAAGATTCATCAAGATTGGGTGAAAAAGTGTTTGCTGAGATTTCAGGCAACTCGTAATTTTTTGGAAGCTTGGCAGGCCCTTTCCATGAAAGTGATTCTCGCCAGTCTCTGCTTTGGGCTACATCAACAGCAAACAAACCATAGAGATAGAACATGAATATGCTTTATTGTGTCAAGTTTCAAAGAGCTAGCACAAACCGTGTTTGATTTAGAGTTCCAAATACATGTATCCCTATAGGAGAAAACAGAGTGAAACCTCAAAATGAAACCGGTTACTGCCAACGAAAGGTTTAACCTAGAAGAACAAAATTTGGCGAGCCAAGTGGGATTGGTGTACTGTTCATTACCTGAAAGATTCATCAAGAATGGGTAAAAAAGTGTTTGCTGAGATTTCAGGCAACTCGTAATTTTTTGGAAGCTTGGCAGGCCCTTTCCATGAAAGTGATTCTCGCCAGTCTCTGCTTAGGGCTACATCAACAGCAAACAAATCATAGAGATAGAACTTGAAACTGCTTTATTGTGTCAAGTTTCAAAGAGCTAGCACAAACCGTGTTTGATTTAGAGTTCCAAATACAGGTATCTCTATAGGAGAAAACAGAGAGAAACCTCAAAATGAAACCGGTTACTGCCAACGAACGGTTTAACCTAGAAGAACGAAATTTGGCGAGCCAAGTGGGATTGGTGTACTGATCATTACCTGAAAGTATCATCAAGATTGGGTGAAAAAGTGTTTGCTGAGATTTCAGGCAACTCGTAGTTTCTTGGAAGCTTGGCAGGTCCTTTCCATGAAAGTGATTCTCGCCAGTCTCTGCTTAGGGCTACATCAACAGCAAACAAACCATAGAGATATACCTTGAAACTGCTTTATTGTGTCAAGTTTCAAAGAGCTAGCACAAACCGTGTTTGATTTAGAGTTCCAAATACATGTATCCCTATAGGAGAAAACAGAGTGAAACCTCAAAATAAAACCGGTTACAGCCAACGAACGGTTTAACCTAGAAGAACGAAATTTGGCGAGCCAAGTGGGATTCGTGTACTGATCATTAACTGAAAGTATCATCAAGATTGGGTGAAAAAGTGTTTGCTGAGATTTCAGGCAACTCGTAGTTTTTTGGAAGCTTGGCAGGCCCTTTCCATGAAAGTGATTCTTGCCAGTCTCTGCTTAGGGCTACATCAACAGCAAACAAACCATAGAGATATACCTTGAAACTGCTTTATTGTGTCAAGTTTCAAAGAGCTAGCACAAACCGTGTTTGATTTAGAGTTCCAAATACATGTATCCCTATAGGAGAAAACAGAGTGAAACCTCAAAATGAAACCGGTTACAGCCAACGAACGGTTTAACCTAGAAGAACGAAATTTGGCGAGCCAAGTGGGATTCGTGTACTGATCATTAACTGAAAGTATCATCAAGATTGGGTGAAAAAGTGTTTGCTGAGATTTCAGGAAACTCGTAGTTTTTTGGAAGCTTGGCAGGCCCTTTCCATGAAAGTGATTCTCGCCAGTCTCTGCTTAGGGCTACATCAACAGCAAACAAACCATAGAGATAGAACTTGAAACTGCTTTATTGTGTCAAGTTTCAAAGAGCTAGCACAAACCGTGTTTGATTTAGAGTTCCAAATACATGTATCCCTATAGAAGAAAACAGAGTGAAACCTCAAAATGAAAACGGTTACTGCAAACGAACGGTTTAACCTAGAAGAATGATATTTGGCGAGCCAAGTGGGATTGGTGTACTGATCATTACCTGAAAGATTCATCAATATTGGGTGAAAAAGTGTTTGCTGAGATTTCAGGCAACTCGTAGTTTTTTGGAAGCTTGGCAGGCCCTTTCCATGAAAGTGATTCTCGCCAGTCTCTGCTTAGGGCTACATCAACAGCAAACAAACCATAGAGATAGAACATGAATATGCTTTATTGTGTCAAGTTTCAAAGAGCTAGCACAAACCGTGTTTGATTTAGAGTTCCAAATACATGTATCCCTATAGGAGAAAACAGAGTGAAACCTCAAAATGAAACCAGTTACTGCCAACGAAAAGTTTAACCTAGAAGAACGAAATTTGGCGAGCCAAGTGGGATTGGTGTACTGATCATTACCTGAAAGTATCCTCAAGATTGGGTGAAAAAGTGTTTGCTGAGATTTCAGGCAACTTGTAGTTTCTTGGAAGCTTGGCAGGTCCTTTCCATGAAAGTGATTCTCGCCAGTCTCTGCTTAGGGCTACATCAACAGCAAACAAACCATAGAGATAGACCTTGAAACTGCTTTATTGTGTCAAGTTTCAAAGAACTAGCACAAACCGTGTTTGATTTAGAGTTCCAAATACATGTATCCCTATAGGAGAAAACAGAGTGAAACCTCAAAATGAAACCAGTTACTGCCAACGAAAAGTTTAACCTAGAAGAACGAAATTTGGCGAGCCAAGTGGGATTGGTGTACTGATCATTACCTGAAAGTTTCATCAAGATTGGGTGAAAAAGTGTTTGCTGAGATTTCAGGCAACTCGTAATTTTTTGGAAGCTTGGCAGGCCCTTTCCATGAAAGTGATTCTCGCCAGTCTCTGCTTAGGGCTACATCAACAGCAAACAAACCATAGAGATAGAACTTGAAACTGCTTTATTGTGTCAAGTTTCAAAGAGCTAGCACAAACCGTGTTTGATTTAGAGTTCCAAATACATGTATCCCTATAGGAGAAAACAGAGTGAAACCTCAAAATGAAACTGGTTACTGCCAACGAACGGTTTAACCTAGAAGAATGATATTTGGCGAGACAAGTGGGATTGGTGTACTGATCATTACCTGAACGTATCATCAAGATTGGGTGAAAAAGTGTTTGCTGAGATTTCAGGCAACTCGTAGTTTTTTGGAAGCTTGGCAGGCCCTTTCCATGAAAGTGATTCTCGCCAGTCTCTGCTTAGGGCTACATCAACAGCAAACAAACCATAGAGATATACCTTGAAACTGCTTTATTGTGTCAAGTTTCAAAGAGCTAGCACAAACCGTGTTTGATTTCGAGTTCCAAATACATGTATCCCTATAGGAGAAAACAGAGTGAAACCTCAAAATGAAACCGGTTACTGCCAACGAACAGTTTAACCTAGAAGAAAGAAATTTGGCGAGCCAAGTGGGATTGGTGTACTGATCAGTACCTGAAAGTATCATCAAGATTGGGTGAAAAAGTGTTTGCTGAGATTTCAGGAAACTCGTAGTTTTTTGGAAGCTTGGCAGGCCCTTTCCATGAAAGTGTTTCTTGCCAGTCTCTGCTTAGGGCTACATCAACAGCAAACAAACCATAGAGATAGAACTTGAACCTGCTTTATTGTGTCAAGTTTCAAAGAGCTAGCACAAACCGTGTTTGATTTAGAGTTCCAAATACATGTATCCCTATAGGAGAAAACAGAGTGAAACCTCAAAATGAAACCGGTTACAGCCAACGAACCGTTTTACCTAGAAGAAAGAAATTTGGCGAGCCAAGTGAGATTGTTGTACTGATCATTAACTGAAAGTATCATCAAGATTGGGTGAAAAAGTGTTTGCTGAGATTTCAGGCAACTCGTAGTTTTTTGGAAGCTTGGCAGGCCCTTTCCATGAAAGTGATTCTCGCCAGTCTCTGCTTAGGGCTACATCAACAGCAAACAAACCATAGAGATAGAACTTGAAACTGCTTTATTGTGTCAAGTTTCAAAGAGCTAGCACAAACCGTGTTTGATTTAGAGTTCCAAATACATGTATCCCTATAGGAGAAAACAGAGTGAAAGCTCAAAATGAAACCGGTTACAGCCAACGAACAGTTTAACCTAGAAGAAAGAAATTTGGCGAGCCAAGTGGGATTGGTGTACTGATCATTACCTGAAAGTATCATCAAGATTGGGTGAAAAAGTGTTTGCTGAGATTTCAGGCAACTCGTAGTTTTTTGGAAGCTTGGCAGGCCCTTTCCATGAAAGTGAATCTCGCCAGTCTCTCCTTAGGGCTACATCAACAGCAAACAAACCATAGAGATAGAACTTGAAACTGCTTTATTGTGTCAAGTTTCAAAGAGCTAGCACAAACCGTGTTTGATTTAGAGTTCCAAATAAATGTATCCCTATAGAAGAAAACAGAGTGAAACCTCAAAATGAAAACGGTTACTGCAAATGAACGGTTTAACCTAGAAGAATGATATTTGGCGAGCCAAGTGGGATTGGTGTACTGATCATTACATGAAAGATTCATCAAGATTGGGTGAAAAAGTGTTTGCTGAGATTTCAGGCAACTCGTAGTTTTTTGGAAGCTTGGCAGGCCCTTTCCATGAAAGTGATTCTCGCCAGTCTCTGCTTAGGGCTACATCAACAGCAAAGAAACCATAGAGATAGAACTTGAAACTGCTTTATTGTGTCAAGTTTCAAAGAGCTAGCACAAACCGTGTTTGATTTAGAGTTCCAAATACATGTATCCCTATAGGAGAAAACAGAGTGAAAGCTCAAAATGAAACCGGTTACAGCCAACGAACGGTTTAACCTAGAAGAACGAAATTTGGCGAGCCAAGTGGGATTGGTGTACTGATCATTACCTGAAAGTATCATCAAGATTGGGTGAAAAAGTGTTTGCTGAGATTTCAGGCAACTCGTAGTTTTTTGGAAGCTTGGCAGGCCCTTTCCATGAAAGTGATTCTCGCCAGTCTCTCCTTAGGGCTACATCAACAGCAAACAAACCATAGAGATAGAACTTGAAACTGCTTTATTGTGTCACGTTTCAAAGAGCTAGCACAAACCGTGTTTGATTTAGAGTTCCAAATACATGTATCCCTATAGGAGAAATCAGAGTGAAAGCTCAAAATGAAACCGGTTACAGCCAACGAACGGTTTAACCTAGAGGAACGAAATTTGGCGAGCCAAGTGGGATTGGTGTACTGATCATTACCTGAAAGTATCATCAAGATTGGGTGAAAAAGTGTTTGCTGAGATTTCAGGCAACTCGTAGTTTTTTGGAAGCTTGGCAGGCCCTTTCCATGAAAGTGAATCTCGCCAGTCTCTCCTTAGGGCTACATCAACAGCAAACAAACCATAGAGATAGAACTTGAAACTGCTTTATTGTGTCAAGTTTCAAAGAGCTAGCACAAACCGTGTTTGATTTAGAGTTCCAAATACATGTATCCCTATAGAAGAAAACAGAGTGAAACCTCAAAATGAAAACGGTTACTGCAAACGAACGGTTTAACCTAGAAGAATGATATTTGGCGAGCCAAGTGGGATTGGTGTACTGATCATTACCTGAAAGATTCATCAATATTGGGTGAAAAAGTGTTTGCTGAGATTTCAGGCAACTCGTAGTTTTTTGGAAGCTTGGCAGGCCCTTTCCATGAAAGTGATTCTCGCCAGTCTCTGCTTAGGGCTACATCAACAGCAAACAAACCATAGAGATAGAACATGAATATGCTTTATTGTGTCAAGTTTCAAAGAGCTAGCACAAACCGTGTTTGATTTAGAGTTCCAAATACATGTATCCCTATAGGAGAAAACAGAGTGAAACCTCAAAATGAAACCAGTTACTGCCAACGAAAAGTTTAACCTAGAAGAACGAAATTTGGCGAGCCAAGTGGGATTGGTGTACTGATCATTACCTGAAAGTATCATCAAGATTGGGTGAAAAAGTGTTTGCTGAGATTTCAGGCAACTCGTAGTTTTTTGGAAGCTTGGCAGGCCCTTTCCATTAAAGTGATTTTCGCTAGTCTCTGCTTAGGGCTACATCAACAGCAAACAAACCATTGAGATAGAACTTGAAACTGCTTTATTGTGTCAAGTTTAAAAGAGCTAGCACAAACCGTGTTTGATTTAGAGTTCCAAATACATGTATCCCTATAGGAGAAAGTAGAGTGAAACCTCAAAATGAAACCGGTTACTGCAAACGAACGGTTTAACCTAGAAAAACGAATTTTGGCGAGCCAAGTGGGATTGGTGTACTGATCATTACCTGAAAGTATCATCAAGATTGGCTGAAAAAGTGTTTGCTCAGATTTCAGGCAACTCGTAGTTTTTTGGAAGCTTGGCAGGCCCTTTCC
Source organism: Ictidomys tridecemlineatus (assembly GCF_052094955.1). Lineage (NCBI taxonomy): Eukaryota > Metazoa > Chordata > Mammalia > Rodentia > Sciuridae > Ictidomys > Ictidomys tridecemlineatus. The sequence continues at coordinate 21,923 of NW_027521975.1, forward strand.
ATGAAAGTGATTCTCCCCAGTCTCTGCTTAGGGCTATATCAACAGCGAACAAACCATAGAGATAGAACTTGAAACTGCTTTATTGTGTCAAGTTTCAAAGAGCTAGCACAAACCGTGTTTGATTTAGAGTTCCAAATACATGTATCCCTATAGGAGAAAACACAGTGAAACGTCAAAATGAAACTGGTTACTGCAAACGAATGGTTTAACCTAGAAGAACGAAATTTGGCGAGCCAAGTGGGATTGGTGTACTGATCATTACCTGAAAGTATCATCAAGATTGGGTGAAAAAGTGTTTGCTGAGATTTCAGGCAACTCGTAGTTTTTTGGAAGCTTGGCAGGCCCTTTCCATGAAGGTGATTCTTGCCAGTCTCTGCTTAGGGCTACATCAACAGCAAACAAACCATAGAGATAGAACTTGAAACTGCTTTATTGTGTCAACTTTCAAAGAGCTAGCACAAACCGTGTTTGATTTAGAGTTCCAAATACATGTATCCCTATAGGAGAAGACAGAGTGATACCTCAAAATAAAACCGGTTACTGCAAACGAACGGTTAAACCTAGAAGAACGAAATTTGGCGAGCCAAGTGGTATTGTTGTACTGATCATTACTTGAAAGTATCATCAAGATTGGGTGAGAAAGTGTTTTCTGAAATTTCAGGCAACTCGTAGGTTTTTGGAAGCTTAGCAAGCCCTTTCCATGAAAGTGATTCTCGCCAGTCTCTGCCTAGGGCGACATCAACAGCAAACAAACCATAGAGATAGAACTTGAAACTGCTTTATTGTGTCAAGTTTCAATGAGCTAGCACAAACCGTGTTTGATTTAGAGTTCCAAATATATGTATCCCTATAGGAGAAAACAGAGTAAAACCTCAAAATGAAAATGGTTACTGCAAACGAACGGTTTAACCTAGAAGAACGAAATTTGGCGAGCCAAGTGGGATTGTTGTACTGATCATTACCTGAAAGTATCATCAAGATTGGGTGAAAAAGTGTTTGCTGAGATTTCAGGCAACTCGTAGTTTTTTGGAAGCTTGGCAGGCCCTTTCCATGAAAGTGATTCTCGCCAGTCTCTTATTAGGGCTACATCAACAGCAAACAAACCATAGAGATAGAACTTGAAACTGCTTTATTGTGTCAAGTTTCAAAGAGCTAGCACAAACCGTGATAGATTTAGAGTTCCAAATACATGTATCCCTATAGGAGAAAACAGAGTTAAACCTCAAATTGAAACTGGTTACTGCAAACCAACGGTTTAACCTAGAAGAACGAAATTTGGCGAGCCAAGTGGGATTGGTGTACTGACCATTACCTGAAAGTATCATCAAGATTGGGTGAAAAAGTGTTTGCTGAGATTTCAGGTAACTCGTAGTTTTTTGGAAGCTTGGCAGGCCCTTTCCATGAAAATGATTCTCGCCAGTCTGTGCTTAGGGCTACATCAACAGCAAACAAACCATAGAGAGAGAACTTGAAACTGCTTTATTCTGTCAAGTTTCAAAAAGCTAGCACAAACCCTTTTTGATTTAGAGTTCCAAATACATGTATCACTATAGGAGAAAGTGGAGAGAAACCTCAAAATGAAACCGGTTACTGCAAATGAATGGTTTAACCTAGAAGAACGAAATTTGGCGAGCCAAGTGGGATTGGTGTACTGATCAGTACCTGAAAGTATCATCAAGATTGGGTGAGAAAGTGTTTGCTGAGATTTCAGGCAACTCGTAGTTTTTTGGAAGCTTGGCAGGCCCTTTCCATGAAAGTGATTCTCGCCAGTCTCTGCTTAGGGCTACATCAACAGCAAACAAGCCATAGACAGAGAACTTGAAACTGCTGTATTGTGTCAAGTTTCAAACAGCTAGCACAAACCGTGTTTGATTTAGAGTTCCAAATACATGTATCCCTATAGGAGAAAACAGAGTGAAACCTCAAAATGAAAACGGTTACTGCAAACGAACGGTTTAACCTAGAAGAACGAAATTTGGCGAGCCAAGTGGGATTGGTGTACTGATCATTACCTGAAAGTATCATCAAGATTGGGTGAAAAAGTGTTTGCTGAGATTTCAGGCAACTCGTAGTTTTTTGGAAGCATGGCAGGCCCTTTCCATGAAAGTGATTCTCGCCAGTCTCTGCTTAAAGCTACATCAACAGCAAACAAACCATAGAGATAGAACTTGAAACTGCTTTATTGTGTCAAGTTTCAAAGAGGTAGCACAAATCGTGTTTGAATTAGAGTTCCAAATACTTGTATCCCTATAGGAGAAAACAGAGTGAAACCTCAAAATGAAACCGGTTACTGCAAACGAACGGTTTAACCTAGAAGAACGAAATTTGGTGAGCTAAGTGGGATTGGTGTACTGATCATTACCTGAAAGTATCATCAAGATTGGGTGAGAAAGTTTTTGCTGAGATTTCAGGCAACTCGTAGTTTTGTGGAAGCTTGGCAGGCCCTTTCCATGAAAGTGATTTTCGCCAGTCTCTGCCTAGGGCTACATCAACAGCAAACAAAGCATAGAGATAGAACTTGAAACTGCTTTATTGTCTCAAGTTTCAAAGAGTTAGCACAAACCATGTTTGATTTAGAGTTCCAAATACATGTATCCCTATAGGAGAAAGTAGAGTGAAACCTCAAAATGAAACCGGTTACAGCCAACGAACGGTTTAACCTAGAAGAACGAAATTTGGCGAGCCAAGTGGGATTGGTGTACTGATCATTACCTGAAAGTATCATCAAGATTGGCTGAAAAAGTGTTTGCTCAGATTTCAGGCAACTCGTAGTTTTTTGGAAGCTTGGCAGGCCCTTTCCATGAAAGTGATTCTAGCCAGTCTCTGCTTACGGCTACATCAACAGCAAACAAACCATAGAGAGAGAACTTGAAACTGCTTTATTGTGTCAAGTTTCAAAGAGCTAGCACAAACCGTGTTTGATTTAGAGTTCCAAATACATGCATCCATATAGGAGAAAATAATGTGAAACGTCAAAATGAAACCGGTTACTGCAACCAACGGTTTAACCTAGAAGAACAAAATTTGGCGAGCCAAGTGGGATTGGTGTACTGATCATTACCTGAAAGTATCATCAAGATTGGGTGAAAAAGTGTTTGCTGAGATTTCAGGCAACTCGTAGTTTTTTGGAAGCTTGCAGGCCCTTGTCATGAAAGTGATTCTCGCCAGTCTCTGCTTAGGGCTACATCAACAGCAAACAAACCATAGAGATAGAACTTGAAACTGCTTTATTGTGTCAAGTTTAAAAGAGCTAGCACAAACTGTGTTTGATTTACAGTTCCAAATACATGTATCCCTATAGGAGAAAACAGAGTGAAACCTCAAATAGAAACCGGTTACTGCGAACAAACGGTTTAACCTAGGACAACGAAATTTGGCGAGCCAAGTGGGATTGGTGTACTGATCATTACCTGATAGTATCATCAAGATTGGGTGAAAAAGTGTTTGCTGAGATTTTAGGCAACTCGTAGTTTTTTGGAAGCTTGGCAGGCCCTTTCCATGAAAGTGATTCTAGCCAGTCTCTGCTTACGGCTACATCAACAGCAAACAAACCATAGAGAGAGAACTTGAAACTGCTTTATTGTGTCAAGTTTAAAAGAGCTAGCAGAAACCGTGTTTGATTTAGAGTTCCAAATACATGTATCCCTATAGGAGAAAACAGAGTGAAACCTCAAAATGAAACCGGTTACTGCAAACAAACGGTTCAACCAAGAAGAACGAAATTTGGCGAGCCAAGTGGGATTGGTGTACTGATCATTACCTGAAAGTATTCAAGATTGGGTGATAAAGTGTTTGCTGAGATTTTAGGTAACTCGTAGTTTTTTGGAAGTTTGGCAGGCCCTTTCCATGAAAGTGATTCTCGCCAGTCGCTGCTTAGGGCTACATCAACAGCAAACAATCCATAGAGATAGAACTTGAAACTGCTTTATTGTGTCAAGTTTCAAAGAGCTAGCACAAACCGTGTTTGATTTAAAGTTCCAAATACATGTATCCCTATAGTAGAAAACAGAGTGAAACCTTAAAATGAAACCAGTTACTGCAAATGAACGGTTTAACCTAGAAGAACGAAATTTGGAGAGCCAAGTGGGATTGGTGTACTGATCATTACCTGAAAGAATCATCAAGATTGGGTGAAAAAGTGTTTTCTGAGATTTCAGGCAACTAGTAGTTTTTTGGAAGCTTGGCAGGCCCTTCCCATGAAAGTGATTCTCGCCAGTGTCTGCTTATTGCTACATCAACAGCAAAGAAACCATAGAGATAGAACTTGAAACTGCTTTATTGTGTCAAGTTTCAAAGAGCTAGCACAAACCGTGTTTCATTTAGAGTTCCAAATACATGTATCCCAATAGGAGAAAACAGAGTGAAACCTCAAAATGAAACCGGTTACTGCAAACAAACGGTTCAACCTAGTAGAACGAAATTTGGCGAGCCAAGTGGGATTGGTGTACTGATCATTACCTGAAAGTATCATCAAGATTGGGTGAGAAAGTGTTTCCTGAAATTTCAGGCAACTCGTAGGTTTTTTAAGCTTGGCAGGCCCTTTCCATGAAAGTGATTCTCGCCAGTCTCTGCTTAGGGCTACATCAACAGCAAACAAACCATAGAGATAGAACTTGAAACTGCTTTATTGTGTCAATTTTCAAAGAGCTAGCACAAACCCTGTTTGATTTAGAGTTCCAAATATATGTATCCCTATAGGAGAAAACAGAGTGAAACCTCAAAATAAAAATGGTTACTGCAAACGAACGGTTTAACCTAGAAGAACGAAATTTGGCGAGCCAATTGGGATTGGTGTACTGATCATGACCTGTAAGTATCATCAAGATTGGATGAAAAAGTGTTTGCTGAGATTTCAGGCATCTCGTAGTTTTTTGGAAGATGGCAGGCCCTTTCCCATGAAAGTGATTCTCGCCAGTCTCTGCCTAGGGCTACATCAACAGCAAACAAACCATAGAGATATAACTTGGAACAGCTTTATTGTGTCAAGTTTCAAAGAGCTAGCACAAACCGTGTTTGATTTCGAGTCCCAAATACATGTATCCCAATAGGAGAAAACAGAGTGAAACCTCAAAATGAAACCGGTTACTGCAAACAAACGGTTCAACCTAGTAGAACGAAATTTGGCGAGCCAAGTGGGATTGGTGTACTGATCATTACTTGAAAGTATCATCAAGATTGGGTGAGAAAGTGTTTCCTGAAATTTCAGGCAACTCGTAGGTTTTTTAAGCTTGGCAGGCCCTTTCCATGAAAGTGATTCTCGCCAGTCTCTGCTTAGGGCTACATCAACAGCAAGCAAACCATAGAGATATACCTTGAAACTGCTTTATTGTGTCAATTTTCAAAGAGCTAGCACAAACCGTGTTTGATTTAGAGTTCCAAATATATGTATCCCTATAGGAGAAAACAGAGTTAAACCTCAAAATAAAAATGGTTACTGCAAACGAACGGTTTAACCTAGAAGAACGAAATTTGGCGAGCCAATTGGGATTGGTGTACTGATCATTACCTGAAAGTATCATCAAGATTGGGTGAAAAAGTGTTTGCTGAGATTTCAGGCAACTCGTAGTTTTTTGGAAGCTTCGCAGGCCCTTTCCATGAAAGTGATTCTCGCCAGTCTCTGCTTAGGGCTACATCAACAGCAAACAAACCATAGAGATAGAACTTGAAACTGCTTTATTGTGTCAAGTTTCAAAGAGCTAACACAAACCGTGATTGATTTAGGGTTCCAAATACATGTATCCCTATAGGAGAAAACAGAGTGAAACCTCAAAATGAAACCGGTTACTGCGAACAAACGATTTAACCTAGGACAACTAAATTTGGGGTGCCAAGTGGGATTGCTGTACTGATCATTACTTGAAAGTGTCATCAAGATTGGGTGAAAAAGTGTTTGCTGAGATTTCAGGCAACTCGTAGTTTTTTGGAAGTTTGGAAGGCCCTTCCCATGAAAGTGATTCTCGCCAGTCTCTGCTTAGGGCTACATCATAAGCAAACAAACCATAGAGATAGAACTTGAAACTGCTTTATTGTGTCAAGTTTCAAAGAGCTAGCACAAACCATGTTTGATTTAGAGTTCCAAATACATGTATCCCTATAGGAGAAAACAGAGTGAAACCTCAAAATGAAAACCGGTTACTGCAAACGAACGGTTCAACCTAGAAGAACGTAATTCGGCGAGCCAAGTGGGATTGGTGTACTGATCATTATCTGAAAGTATCATCAAGATTGGGTGAGAAAGTGTTTCCTGAAATTTCAGGCAACTCGTAGGTTTTTGGAAGCTTGGCAGGCCCTTTCCATGAAAGTGATAATCGCCAGTCTCTGCTTAGGGCTACATCAACAGCAAACAAACCATAGAGATAGAACTTGAAACTGCTTTATTGTGTCAAGTTTCAAAGAGCTAGCACAAACCGTGTTTGATTTAGAGTTCTAAATATATGTATCCCTATAGGAGAAAACAGAGTGAAACCTCAAAATGAAAATGGTTACTGCAAACGAACGGTTCAACCTAGAAGAACGAAATTTGGCTTGCCAAGTGGGATTTGTGTACTGATCATTACCTGAAAGTATCATCAAGATTGGGTGAAAAAGTGTTTGCTCAGATTTCAGGCAACTCGTAGTTTTTTGGAAGCTTGGCAGGCGCTTTCCATGAAAGTGATTCTCGCCAGTCTCTGCTTAGGGCTACATCAACAGCAAACAAACCATAGAGATAGAACTTGAAACTGCTTTATTGCGTCAAGTTTCAAAGAGCTAACACAAACCGTGATTGATTTAGGGTTCCAAATACATGCATCCCTATAGGAGAAAACAGAGTGAAACCTCAAAATGAAACCGGTTACTGAGAACAAACGGTTTAACCTAGGACAACGAAATTTGGCGAGCCAAGTGGGATTGGTGTACTGATCCTTACCTGAAAGTATCATCAAGATTGGGTGAAAAAGTGTTTGCTGAGATTTTAGGCAACTCGTAGTTTTTTGGAAGCTTGGCAGGCCCTTTCCATGAAAGTGATTCTCGCCAGTCTCTGCTTAGAACTACATCAACAGCAAAACAAACCATAGTGATAGAACTTGAAACTGCTTTATTGTGTCAAGTTTAAAAGAGCTAGAAGAAACCGTGTTTGATTTAGAGTTCCAAATACATGTATCCCTATAGGAGAAAACAGAGTGAAACCTCAAAATGAAACCGGTTACTGCAAACGAACGGTTCAACCAAGAAGAACGAAATTTTGCAAGCCAAGTGGGATTGGTGTACTGATTATTACCTGAAAGTATCATCAAGATTGGGTGATAAAGTGTTTGCTGAGATTTCAGGTAACTCGTAGTTTTTTGGAAGTTTGGCAGGCCCTTTCCATGAAAGTGATTCTCACCAGTCTCTGCCTAGGGCTACATCAACAGCAAACAAACCATAGAGATATAACTTGAAACTTCTTTATTATGTCAAGTTTCAAAGAGCTAGCACAAACCGTGTTTGATTTAGAGTTCCAAATACATGTATTCCTATAGGAGAAAACAGAGTGAAACCTCAAAATGAAACCGGTTACTGCAAACCAATGGTTTAACCTAGAAGAACGAAATTGGGCGAGCCAAGTGGGATTGGTGTACTGATCATTACATGAAAGTATCATCAAGATTGGGTGAGAAAGTGTTTGCTGAGATTTCAGGCAACTCGTAGTTTTTTGGAAGCTTGGCAGGCCCTTTCCATGAAAGTTATTCTCGCCAGTCTCTGCTTAGGGCTACATCAACAGCAAACAAACCATAGAGATAGAACATGAAACTGCTTTATTGTGTCAAGTTTCAAAGAGCTAGCACAAACCGTGTTTGATTTAGAGTTCCAAATACATGTATCCCTATAGGAGAAAACAGAGTGAAAACCTCAAAATGAAACCGGTTACTGCAAATGAACGGTTTAACCTAGAAGAACGAAATTTGGCGAGCCAAGTGGGATTGGTGTACTGATCATTACCTGAAAGTATCATCAAGATTGGGTGAAAAAGTGTTTGCTGAGATTTCAGGCAACTCGTAGTTTTTTGGAAGCTTGGCAGGCCCTTTCCATGAAAGTGATTCTCGCAAGTCTCTGCTTAAGGCTACATCAATAGCAAACAAACCATACATACAGAACTTGAAACTGCTTTATTGTGTCAAGTTTGAAAGAGCTAGCACAAACCGTGTTTGATTTAGAGTTCCAAATACATGTAATCCTATAGGAGAAAACAGAGTGAAACCTCAAAATGAAACCGGTTACTGCAAACGAATGGTTCAACCTAGAAGAAAGAAATTTGGCTCGCCAAGTGGGATTCGTGTACTGATCATTACCTGAAAGTATCATCAAGATTGGGTGAAAAAGAGTTTGCTGAGATTTCAGGCAACTCATAGTTTTTTGGAAGCTTGGCAGGCCCTTTCCATGAAAGTGATTCTCGCCAGTCTCTGCTTAGGGCTACATCAACAGCAAACAAACCATAGAGATAGAACTTGAAACTGCTTTATTGTGTCAAGTTTCAAAGAGGTAGCACAAATCGTGTTTGATTTAGAGTTCCAAATACATGTATCCCTATAGGAGAAAACAGAGTGAAACCTCAAAATGAAACCGGTTACTGCAAATGAACGGTTTAACCTAGAAGAACGAAATTTGGCGAGCCAAGTGGGATTGGTGTACTGACCATTACCTGAAAGTATCATCAAGATTGGGTGAAAAAGTGTTTGCTGAGATTTCAGGCAACTCGTAGTTTTTTGGAAGCTTGGCAGGCCCTTTCCATGAAAATGATTCTCAGCCAGTCTCTGCTTAGGGCTACATCAAGAGCAAAAAAAACATAGAGATAGAACTTGAAACTGCTTTATTGTGTCAAGGTTCAAAGAGCTAGCACAAACCCTGTTTGATTTAGAGTTCCAAATACATGTATCCCTATAGGAGAAAAAAGAGTGAAACCTCAAAATGAAAACTTTTACCTCAAACGAACGGTTTAACCTAAAGAACAAAATTGGGCGAGCCAAGTGGGATTGGTGTACTGATCATTACCTGAAAGTTTCATCAAGATTGGGTGAAAAAGTGTGTGCTGAGATTTCAGGCAACTCGTAGTTTTTTGGAAGCTTGGCAGGCCCTTTCCATGAAAGTGATTCTCGCCAGTCTCTGCTTGGGGCTACATCAACAGCAAACAAACCATAGAGATAGAACTTGAACCTGCTTTATTGTGTCAAGTTTCAAACAGCTAGCACAAACCGTGTTTGATTTAGAGTTCCAAATACATGTATCCCTATAGGAGAAAACAGAGTGAAACCTCAAAATGAAACTGGTTACTGCAAACGAACGGTTAAACCAAGAAGAACGAAATTTGGTGAGCCAAGTGGGATTGGTGTACTGATCATTACCTGAAAGTATCATCAAGATTGGGTGAAAAAGTGTTTGCTGAGATTTCAGGTAACTCGTAGGTATTTGGAAATTTGGCAGGCCCTTTCCATGAAAGTGATTCTCGCCAGTCTCTGCTTAGGGCTACATCAACAGCAAACAAACCATAGAGAGAGAACTTGAAACTGCTTTATTGTGTCAAGTTTCAAAGAGCTAGCACAAACCGTGTTTGATTTAGAGTTCCAAATACATGTATCCCTATAGGAGAAAACAGAGTGAAACCTCAAAATAAAAACAGTTACTGCAAACGAACGGTTTAACCAAGAAAAACAAAATTTGACGAGCCAAGTGGGATTGGTGTACTGCTCATTACCTGAAAGTATCATCAAGATTGGGTGAAAAAGTGTTTGCTGAGATTTCAGGCAACATGTAGTTTTCTGTAACCTTGGCAGGCCCTTTCCATGAAAGTGATTCTCGCCAGTCTCTGCTTAGGGCTACATCAACAGCAAACAAACCATAGAGATAGAACTTGAAACTGCTTTATTGTGTCATGTTTCAAAGAGCTAGCACAAACCGTGTATGATTTAGAGCTCCAAATACATGTATCCCAATAGGAGAAAACAGAGTGAAACCTCAAAATGAAAACGGTTCCTGCAAACGAACGGTTTAACCTAGAAAAACGAAATTTGGCGAGCCAAGTGGAATTGGAGTACTGATCATTACCTGAAAGTATCATCAAGATTGGGTGAAAAAGTGTTTGCTGAGATTTCAGGCAACTCATAGTTTTCTGTAAGCTTGGCAGGCCCTTTCCATGAAAGTGATTCTCGCCAGTCTCTGCTTAGGGCTACATCTACAGCAAACAAACCATAGAGATAGAACTTGAAACTGCTTTATTGTGTCAAGTTTCAAACAGCTGCCACAAACCGTGTTTGATTTAGAGTTCCAAATACATGTATCCCTATAGGAGAAAACAGAGTGAAACCTCAAAATGAAAACGGTTACTGCAAACGAACTGTTTAACCTAGAAGAACAAAATTTGGCGAGCCAAGTGGGATTGGTGTACTGATCATTACCTGAAAGTATCATCAAGATTGGGTGAAAAAGTGTTTGCTGAGATTTCAGGCAACACGTAGTTTTTTGTAAGCTTGGCAGGCCCTTTCCATGAAAGTGATTCTCGCCAGTCTCTGCTTAGGGCTACATCAACAGCAAACAAACCATAGAGATAGAACTTGAAACTGCTTTATTGTGTCAAGTTTCAAAGAGCTATCACAAACCGTGTTTGATTTAGAGTTCCAAATACATGTATCCCTATAGGAGAAAACAGAGTGAAACCTCAAAATGAAAACGGTTACTGTAAACGAATGGTTTAACCTAGAAGAACGAAATTTGGCGAGCCAAGTGGGATTGGTGTACTGATCATTACCTGAAAGTATCATCAAGATTGGGTGAAAAAGTGTTTGCTGAGATTTCAGGCAACTCGTAGGTTTTTGGAAGCTTGGCAGGCCCTTTCCATGAAAGTGATTCTCGCCAGTCTCTGCTTAGGGCTACATCAACAGAAAACAAACCATAGAGATAGAACTTGAAACTGCTTTATTGTGTCAAGTTTCAAAGAGCTAGCACAAACCGTGTTTGATTTAGAGTTCCAAATACATGTATCCCTATAGGAGAAAACACAGTGAAACCTCAAATTGAAACAGGTTACTGCAAACGAAGGGTTCAACCTAGAAGAACGAAATTTGGCTTGCCAAGTGGGATTTGTGTACTGATCATTACCTGAAAGTATCATCAAGATTGGCTGAAAAAGAGTTTGCTGATATTTCAGGCAACTCATAGTTTTTTGGAAGCTTGGCAGGCCCTTTCCATGAAAGTGATTCTCGCCAGTCTCTGCTTAAAGCTATATCAACAGCAAACAAACCATAGAGATAGAACTTGAAACTGCTTTATTGTGTCAAGGTTCAAAGAGGTAGCACAAATCGTGTTTGATTTAGAGTTCCAAATACATGTATCCCTGTAGGAGAAAACAGAGTGAAACCTCAAAATGAAACCGGTTACTGCAAACGAACGGTATAACCTAGAAGAACGAAATTTGGCGAGCCAAGTGGGATTGGTGTACTGATCATTACCTGAAAGTATCATCAAGATTGGGTGAGAAAGTGTTTGCTGAGATTTCAGGCAACTCGTAGTTTTTTGGAAGCTTGGCAGGCCCTTTCCATGAAAGTGATTTTCGCCAGTCTCTGCCTAGGGCTACATCAACAGCAAACAAACCATAGAGATAGAACTTGAAACTGCTTTATTGTCTCAAGTTTCAAAGAGTTAGCACATATCATGTTTGATTTAGAGTTCCAAATACATGTATCCCTATAGGAGAATGTAGAGTGAAACCTCAAAATGAAACCGGTTACTGCAAACGAACGGTTTAACCTAGAAGAACGAAATTTGGCGAGCCAAGTGGGATTGGTGTACTGATCATTACCTGAAAGTATCATCAAGATTGGGTGAAAAAGTGTTTGCTCAGATTTCAGGCAACTCGTAGTTTTTTGGAAGCTTGGCAGGCCCTTTCAATGAATGTGATTTTCGCCAGTCTCTGCTTAGGGCTACATCAACAGCAAACAAACCATAGAGAGAGAACTTGAAACTGCTTTATTGTGTCAAGTTTCAAAGAGCTATCACAAACCGTGTTTGATTTAGAGTTCCAAATACATGCATCCCTATAGGAGAAAATAGTGTGAAACGTCAAAATGAAACCGGTTACTGCAAACGAACGGTTTAACCTAGAAGAACGAAATTTGGCGAGCCAAGTGGGATTGGTGTACTGATCATTACCTGAAAGAATCATCAAGATTGGGTGAAAAAGTGTTTGCTGAGATTTCAGGCAACTCGTAGTTTTTTTGGAAGCTTGGCAGGCCCTTCCCATGAAAGTGATTCTCGCCAGTCTCTGCTTAGGGCTACATCAACAGCAAACAAACCATAGAGATAGAACTTGAAACTGCTTTATTGTGTCAAGTTTAAAAGAGCTAGCAGAAACCGTGTTTGATTTAGAGTTCCAAATACATGTATCCCTATAGGAGAAAACAGAGTGAAACCTCAAAATGAAACCGGTTACTGCAAACGAACGGTTCAACCTACAAGAACGAAATTTGGCGAGCCAAGTGGGATTGGTGTACTGATCATTACCTGAAAGTATCATCAAGATTGGGTGATAAAGTGTTTGCTGAGATTTTAGGTAACTCGTAGTTTTTTGGAAGCTTGGCAGGCCCTTTCCATGAAAGTGATTCTCGCCAGTCTCTGCTTGGGGCTACATCAACAGCAAACAAACCATAGAGATAGAACTTGAACCTGCTTTATTGTGTCCAGTTTCAAACAGCTAGCACAAACCGTGTTTGATTTAGAGTTCCAAATACATGTATCCCTATAGGAGAAAACAGAGTGAAACCTCAAAATGAAACTGGTTACTGCAAACGAACGGTTCAACCAAGAAGAACGAAATTTGGTGAGCCAAGTGGGATTGGTGTACTGATCATTACCTGAAAGTATCATCAAGATTGGGTGAAAAAGTGTTTGCTGAGATTTTAGGTAACTCGTAGTTTTTTGGAAGCTTGGCAGGCCCTTTCCATGAAAGTGATTCTCGCCAGTCTCTGCTTAGGGCTACATCTACAGCAAACAAACCATAGAGATAGAACTTGAAACTGCTTTATTGTGTCAAGTTTCAAACAGCTGCCACAAACCGTGTTTGATTTAGAGTTCCAAATACATGTATCCCTATAGGAGAAAACAGAGTGAAACCTCAAAATGAAAACGGTTACTGCAAACGAACTGTTTAACCTAGAAGAACAAAATTTGGCGAGCCAAGTGGGATTGGTGTACTGATCATTACCTGAAAGTATCATCAAGATTGGGTGAAAAAGTGTTTGCTGAGATTTCAGGCAACACGTAGTTTTTTGTAAGCTTGGCAGGCCCTTTCCATGAAAGTGATTCTCGCCAGTCTCTGCTTAGGGCTACATCAACAGCAAACAAACCATAGAGATAGAACTTGAAACTGCTTTATTGTGTCAAGTTTCAAAGAGCTATCACAAACCGTGTTTGATTTAGAGTTCCAAATACATGTATCCCTATAGGAGAAAACAGAGTGAAACCTCAAAATGAAAAACGGTTACTGTAAACGAATGGTTTAACCTAGAAGAACGAAATTTGGCGAGCCAAGTGGGATTGGTGTACTGATCATTACCTGAAAGTATCATCAAGATTGGGTGAAAAAGTGTTTGCTGAGATTTCAGGCAACTCGTAGGTTTTTGGAAGCTTGGCAGGCCCTTTCCATGAAAGTGATTCTCGCCAGTCTCTGCTTAGGGCTACATCAACAGAAAACAAACCATAGAGATAGAACTTGAAACTGCTTTATTGTGTCAAGTTTCAAAGAGCTAGCACAAACCGTGTTTGATTTAGAGTTCCAAATACATGTATCCCTATAGGAGAAAACACAGTGAAACCTCAAAATGAAACAGGTTACTGCAAACGAAGGGTTCAACCTAGAAGAACGAAATTTGGCTTGCCAAGTGGGATTCGTGTACTGATCATTACCTGAAAGTATCATCAAGATTGGCTGAAAAAGAGTTTGCTGATATTTCAGGCAACTCATAGTTTTTTGGAAGCTTGGCAGGCCCTTTCCATGAAAGTGATTCTCGCCAGTCTCTGCTTAAAGCTATATCAACAGCAAACAAACCATAGAGATAGAACTTGAAACTGCTTTATTGTGTCAAGGTTCAAAGAGGTAGCACAAATCGTGTTTGATTTAGAGTTCCAAATACATGTATCCTGTAGGAGAAAACAGAGTGAAACCTCAAAATGAAACCGGTTACTGCAAACGAACGGTATAACATAGAAGAACGAAATTTGGCGAGCCAAGTGGGATTGGTGTACTGATCATTACCTGAAAGTATCATCAAGATTGGGTGAGAAAGTGTTTGCTGAGATTTCAGGCAACTCGTAGTTTTTTGGAAGCTTGGCAGGCCCTTTCCATGAAAGTGATTTTCGCCAGTCTCTGCCTAGGGCTACATCAACAGCAAACAAACCATAGAGATAGAACTTGAAACTGCTTTATTGTCTCAAGTTTCAAAGAGTTAGCACATATCATGTTTGATTTAGAGTTCCAAATACATGTATCCCTATAGGAGAATGTAGAGTGAAACCTCAAAATGAAACCGGTTACTGCAAACGAACGGTTTAACCTAGAAGAACGAAATTTGGCGAGCCAAGTGGGATTGGTGTACTGATCATTACCTGAAAGTATCATCAAGATTGGGTGAAAAAGTGTTTGCTGAGATTTCAGGCAACTCGTAGTTTTTTGGAAGCTTGGCAGGCCCTTTCAATGAATGTGATTTTCGCCAGTCTCTGCTTAGGGCTACATCAACAGCAAACAAACCATAGAGAGAGAACTTGAAACTGCTTTATTGTGTCAAGTTTCAAAGAGCTATCACAAACCGTGTTTGATTTAGAGTTCCAAATACATGCATCCCTATAGGAGAAAATAGTGTGAAACGTCAAAATGAAACCGGTTACTGCAAACGAACGGTTTAACCTAGAAGAACGAAATTTGGCGAGCCAAGTGGGATTGGTGTACTGATCATTACCTGAAAGAATCATCAAGATTGGGTGAAAAAGTGTTTGCTGAGATTTCAGGCAACTCGTAGTTTTTTTGGAAGCTTGGCAGGCCCTTCCCATGAAAGTGATTCTCGCCAGTCTCTGCTTAGGGCTACATCAACAGCAAACAAACCATAGAGATAGAACTTGAAACTGCTTTATTGTGTCAAGTTTAAAAGAGCTAGCAGAAACCGTGTTTGATTTAGAGTTCCAAATACATGTATCCCTATAGGAGAAAACAGAGTGAAACCTCAAAATGAAACCGGTTACTGCAAACGAACGGTTCAACCTACAAGAACGAAATTTGGCGAGCCAAGTGGGATTGGTGTACTGATCATTACCTGAAAGTATCATCAAGATTGGGTGATAAAGTGTTTGCTGAGATTTTAGGTAACTCGTAGTTTTTTGGAAGCTTGGCAGGCCCTTTCCATGAAAGTGATTCTCGCCAGTCTCTGCTTGGGGCTACATCAACAGCAAACAAACCATAGAGATAGAACTTGAACCTGCTTTATTGTGTCAAGTTTCAAACAGCTAGCACAAACCGTGTTTGATTTAGAGTTCCAAATACATGTATCCCTATAGGAGAAAACAGAGTGAAACCTCAAAATGAAACTGGTTACTGCAAACGAACGGTTCAACCAAGAAGAACGAAATTTGGTGAGCCAAGTGGGATTGGTGTACTGATCATTACCTGAAAGTATCATCAAGATTGGGTGAAAAAGTGTTTGCTGAGATTTTAGGTAACTCGTAGTTTTTTGGAAGCTTGGCAGGCCCTTTCCATGAAAGTGATTCTCGCCAGTCTCTGCTTAGGGCTACATCAACAGCAAACAAACCATAGAGATAGAACTTGATACTGCTTTATTGTGTCAAATTTCAAAGAGCTAGCACAAACCGTGTTTGATTTAGAGTTCCAAATACATGTATCCCTATAGGAGAAAACAGAGTGAAAACTCAAAATGAAACCGGTTACTGCCAACGAACGGTTTAACCTAGAAGAACGAAATTTGGCGAGCCAAGTGGGATTGGTGTACTGATCATTACCTGAAAGTATCATCAAGATTGGGAGAAAAAGTGTTTGCTGAGATTTCAGGCATCTCGTAGTTTTTTGGAAGCTTGGCAGGCCCTTTCCATGAAAGTGATTCTCGCCAGTCTCCTCCTAGGGCTACATCAAGAGCAAACAAACCATAGAGATAGACCTTGAAAGTGCTTTATTGTGTCAAGTTTCAAAGAGCTAGCACAAACCGTGTTTGATTTAGAGTTCCAAATACATGTAACACTATAGGAGAAAAGAGAGTGAAACCTCAAAATGAATCCGGTTACTGCCAACGAACGGATTAACCTAGAAGAACAAAATTTGGCGAACCAAGTGGGATTGGTGTACTGATCATTGCCTGAAAGTATCATCAAGATTGGGTGAAAAAGTGTTTGCTGAGATTTCAGGCAACTTGTAGTTTTTTGGAAGCTTGGCTGGCCCTTTCCATAAAAGTGTTTCTCGCCAGTCTCTGCTTAGGGCTACATCAACAGCAAACAAACCATAGAGATAGAACTTGAAACTGCTTTATTGTGTCAAGTTTCAAAGAGCTAGCACAAACCGTGTTTGATTTAGAGTTCCAAATACATGTATCCCTATAGGAGAAAACAGAGTGAAACCTCAAAATGAAACCGGTTACTGCAAACGAACGGTTTAACCTAGAAGAACGAAATTTGACGAGCCAAGTGGGATTGGTGTACTGATCATTACCTGAAAGTATCATCAAGATTGGATGAAAAAGTGTTTGCTGAGATTTCAGGCATCTCGTAGTTTTTTGGAAGATGGCAGGCCCTTTCCATGAAAGTGATTCTCGCCAGTCTCTGCCTAGGGCTACATCAACAGCAAACAAACCATAGAGATATAACTTGAAACTGCTTTATTGTGTCAAGTTTCAAAGAGCTAGCACAAACCGTGTTTGATTTAGAGTTCCAAATACATGTATCCCTATAGGAGAAAACAGAGTGAAACCTCAAAATGAAACCGGTTACTGCAAACGAACGGTTTAACCTAGAAGAACGAAATTTGGCGAGCCAAGTGGGATTGGTGTACTGATCATTACCTGAAAGTATCATCAAGATTGGGTGAAAAAGTGTTTGCTGAGATTTCAGGCAACTCGTAGGTTTTTGGAAGCTTGGCAGGCCCTTTCCATGAAAGTGATTCTCGCCAGTCTCTGCTTAGGGCTACATCAACAGAAAACAAACCATAGAGATAGAACTTGAAACTGCTTTATTGTGTCAAGTTTCAAAGAGCTAGCACAAACCGTGTTTGATTTAGAGTTCCAAATACATGTATCCCTATAGGAGAAAACACAGTGAAACCTCAAAATGAAACAGGTTACTGCAAACGAAGGGTTCAACCTAGAAGAACGAAATTTGGCTTGCCAAGTGGGATTCGTGTACTGATCATTACCTGAAAGTATCATCAAGATTGGCTGAAAAAGAGTTTGCTGATATTTCAGGCAACTCATAGTTTTTTGGAAGCTTGGCAGGCCCTTTCCATGAAAGTGATTCTCGCCAGTCTCTGCTTAAAGCTATATCAACAGCAAACAAACCATAGAGATAGAACTTGAAACTGCTTTATTGTGTCAAGGTTCAAAGAGGTAGCACAAATCGTGTTTGATTTAGAGTTCCAAATACATGTATCCCTGTAGGAGAAAACAGAGTGAAACCTCAAAATGAAACCGGTTACTGCAAACGAACGGTATAACATAGAAGAACGAAATTTGGCGAGCCAAGTGGGATTGGTGTACTGATCATTACCTGAAAGTATCATCAAGATTGGGTGAGAAAGTGTTTGCTGAGATTTCAGGCAACTCGTAGTTTTTTGGAAGCTTGGCAGGCCCTTTCCATGAAAGTGATTTTCGCCAGTCTCTGCCTAGGGCTACATCAACAGCAAACAAACCATAGAGATAGAACTTGAAACTGCTTTATTGTCTCAAGTTTCAAAGAGTTAGCACATATCATGTTTGATTTAGAGTTCCAAATACATGTATCCCTATAGGAGAATGTAGAGTGAAACCTCAAAATGAAACCGGTTACTGCAAACGAACGGTTTAACCTAGAAGAACGAAATTTGGCGAGCCAAGTGGGATTGGTGTACTGATCATTA
>NW_027521976.1:0-39998 GCF_052094955.1 Ictidomys tridecemlineatus
ACCCAAGTCTCCAATCTCTGCATTCTATAACAGTCCTTCTGCACCCCAGTCTCTAATCTCTGTTCTCTGTAAGATCCATCTGCACCCCAGTCTCCAACATCTGCTCTCTGTAACAGTTCTTCAGCTCCTCAGTCTCCAACCTCTTCTCTCTGTAACAATCCTTCTTCAAGTCAGTCTCCAAACGCTGCTCTCAGCAACGGTCCTTCTGCACCTAAGTATCGAAACTTCGTTCTCTGCAACAGTTTTTCTGCACCCCAGTCTCCAACCTCTGCATTCTGCAACAGTCCTTCTGCACCCCAGTCTCCAACCTCTGCTCCCTGCAACGGTCCTTCTGCACTCCTGTCTCCAAACTCTGTTGTCTCCAACAGTCCTTCTTAACCTCAGTCTTCTGCACCCCAATGTTCAATCCCTACTCTCTGCAACAGTCCTTCTGCACCCCAGTCTCCAACCTACTCTCTACAACAGTCCTTCTGCACCCAAGTCTCCAACATCAGGTCTCTGCAACAGTCCTTCTCCTCCCCAGTCTCCAATCTCTGCTCTCTGTAACAGTTCCTCTGTACTGCAATTTCCAAACTCTTCTCTCTGTAACTGTCTTCTGAACCCCAGTCTCCAACCACTGCTTTCTCTATCAGTCCTTCTGCACTCAAGTCTCCAACCTCTGCTCTCTGTAACAGGCAATCTGCACCTCAGTCTCCAAATTCTGCTCTCTGCAAAGGTCCTTTGGCACCCCAATCCCCAACCTCTGCTCGCTGCAACAGTCCTCTTACACCCAAGTCTCAAAACTCTGCACTCCGCAACAGTCCTTCTGCACCTCTGTCTCCAACATCTGCTCTCTGCAATGGTCTTTTTGCACCACACTATTCAACATCTATCTCTGTAACAGTTCTTCTACACCTCAGTCTCCATCCTCTGCTCTCTGTAACAGGCCTTCTGCACTCCAATCTCCAACCTCTGCTCTCTGGAGGCAGTTCTTCTGCCACCTCAGTCTCAAAACTCTGCTCTCGGTAAGATCCTTCTGCACCACAGTCTTCAAACTCTGCTCTCAGTATCAGTCCTGCACCTTAGTCTCCAAACATGCTCTCTGTAACAGTTTTTCTGCACCTCAGTCTTCAAAAACTGCTCTCTGAAAAAATCTTTCTGCACCCCATTCTCCAACCTCTCCTTTCTAGAACAGTCCTTCTATACCCCAGTATCCATAATCTACTCTCTGCAACGATCCTTCTTCACCCCAGTCTCCAACGTCTGCTCTCTGCAAGAATCTTTCTGCACCACAGTCTCCAAATTTTCCTCTCTGTAAGATCCTTGTGCACTCCAGTTTCAAACTCTGCTCTCTGTAACATTTCTTCTGCACCCCAGTCTCCAAAGTTTGCTCTTTGCAATGGTCACTCTGCACCCTACTCTCCAAACTTGTTCTCTACAACAGTTCTTCTGTACCGCAGTCTTCAAACTCTGTTCTCTGTAAGGGTTCTCCTGAGCCCCAGTCTCCAACTTCTGCTTTCTGTATCAGTCCTTCTGCACCACAGTCTCCAAACTCTGCTCTCTGTAACAGTCCTTCTGCACCTCACTCTGCAACATCAGCTCTCTGCAACAGTCCTTCTGCTCCCCAGTCTTCAACCTCTGCTCTCTGCAATAGTCCTTCCTCACCCCAGTCTTTAAAATCTGCTCTCTGCAATAGTACTTTTTTACCGAAGTCACCAACCTCTGCTCTCTGTAGCAGTCCTTCTGCACCTCAGACTCCAACCTCTGCTCTCTGCAACAGTTTTTCTGAGCCCCAATCTCGAACCTCTACTCTCTGCAACAGTCCCTCTGCACCTCAGTGTCCAAACTCTGCTCTCTGTAAGATCTTTCTGAAACCCAGTCTCCAACATATGCTTTCTGCAATGGTCTTTCAGCACCAGAGTCTCCAAACTTTTTTCTCTACAACATTTATGGTGCACCCCAGTCTCCAACCTCTTCTCTCTGTAACAGTCCTTCTGTACCACAGTCTCAAACCTCTGTTCTCTGTAAGGGTCCTTCTGCACCCCATCTCCAACCTCTGCTTTCTGTATCAGTCTTTCTGCAACCCAGTCTTCAAACTCTGCTTTCTGTATCCGTCTTTCTGCACGCAAGGCTTCAGCTTCTGCTCTCTGTAACAGTCCTTCTGCACCCAAGTCTCAAACCTCTACTCTCTGCAACAGTCCTTCTGCACCCCAGTCTCCAAACATTGCACTCTGCAACAGTCTGTCTGCACCCCAGTCTTCAACCTCTGCTCTCTGTAACAGACCTTCTGCACATCAGTCTCCAACCTGTGTTCTCTGTAAAAGGCCTTCTGCACCACAGTCTACAACCTCTCCTCTCTGTAACAGGCCTTCTGCATTCAAGACTCTAAACTCTACTCTCTTTAACAGTCCTTCTGCACCCCAGTCTCCAACCTCTGCTCTCAGTATCAGTCCTGCACCCCAGTCTCCAAACACTGCTCTCTGTAACAGTTTTTCTTCATATCATTCTTCAACAACTGCTATCTGCAAGATTCCTTCTGCACCCCAGTCTCCAAACTCTGCTCTCTAGAACAGTCCTTCTATACCCCAGTCTCCATAATCTACTCTCTGCAATGATCCTTCTGCACCCAAGTTTCCAACGTCTGCTCTCTGCAAAATTCCTTCTGCACTCCAATCTCCAAACTATCCTCTCTGTAAGATCCTTCTGCACCCCAGTTTCCAAACGCTGCTCTCTGTAACATTTCTTCTGCACCCCAGTCTCCAACCTGTTCTCTAAAACAGTTCTTATGTACCGCAGTCTTCAACCTCTGTTCTCCATAAGAGTCCCTCTGAACCCCAGTCTCCAACCTCTGCTTTCTGTATCAGTCTTTCTTCACCATATTCTCCAAACTCTTCTCTCTGTAACAGTCCTTCTGCACCTCACTCTGCAACCTCTGCTCTCTGCAACAGTGCTTCTGCAACCCAGTCGTCAACCTCTTCTCTCTGCAACATTCCTTCCTCACCCCAGTCTCCAAAATATGCTCTCTGTAACAGGCTTTTTCCACCGCAGTCTCCAAACTCTGCTCTCTGTAACAGTACTTCTGTACTGCAGTCTCCAACCTCTGTTCTCTGTAATGGTCCTTCTGCACCCCAGTCTCCAAACTCTCCTATCTGTATCAGTAATTCTGCACCCCGGTCTCGAATCTCTGCTCTCTGCATCAGTCCTTCTGCACATCAGACAGCAACCTCTTCTCTCTGCAACAGTACTTCTGCGCACCAATATCCAACCTCTGCTTTCTGCAATGGTCCTTCTGCACCCCAGTCTCCAACCTCTGTTCACTAAAACACTTATTCTGCACCCCAGTCTCCAACCTCTGCTCTCTGTAACAGTCCTTCTGCACCCCAGTCTCCAATATCTGCTCTCTGCAACAGTCCTTCTGCACAAAATCTCTAATCTCTGCCTCTGTAACCCAGTATCGAAAGTCTGCTCTCTGCAACAGTCCTTCTGCACCCCAATCTCCAACCTGTGCTCTCTGTAACAGTCCTTCTACACCCCAGTATCCAGTCTCTGCTCTCTGCAACATTCCCTCTGCAACCCAGTCTCCAACCTCTGCTCTCTGTAACAATGCTTCTGCACCTCAGTCTTCAAACTCTGCTCTCTGCAACAGTCCTTCTGCACCTCAGTCTCCAAAAACTACTCTCTGTAAATGTACTTCTGAACCCCTTCTCCAAACTCTGCTCTCCATAATAGGCCTTCTTCACCCCATTCTCCAAACTCTGTTCTCTATAACAATCATTCTACACCCCAGTCTCAAAATTTTGCTCTCTACAACGATCCTTCTGCACCCCACTTCTCAAACTCTGCTCTTTGCAACAGTCCTTCTGCACCCCAGTCTCCAACATGTGCTCTCTGCAAAAGTCCTTCTGCACCTCAGTCTGAAAACTCTGTTCTCTACAACGATCTTTCTGCACCCCAGTCTCCAACCTCTGCTCTCTGTAACAGCCCTGCTGCACATCGGTCTAAAACTCTGCTCTCTGTAAGATCCTTGTGCAACCTTGTCTAAAAACTCTGCTCTCTGTAGGAGTTCTACTGCAGCCCAGTCTCCAACCTCTGCTCTCTACAACGATCCCTCTGCACCCCAGTCTAAAAATTCTGCTCTCTACAACAATCCTTTTGCACCCCAGTTTCCAACCTTTGCTCTCTGCGAAAGTCTTTCTGCACCCCAGTCTCCAACATCTGCTTCCTGCAACAGTCTTTCTGCACCTCAGTCTGACAACTCTGCTCTCTGCATGATCATTTTGCACCCCAGTCTCCAACCTCTGTTCTCTAAAGCAGTTATTCTGCACCCCAGTATCCAACCTCTACTCTCTGTAACAGTCTTTCTGTACCACAGTCTCCAACCTTTGTTCTTTGCAAGGGTACTTATGCACCCCAGTATGCAAACTCTGCTTTCTGTGTCCATCGTTTTCCACCACAGTCTCCAAACTCTGCCTGCTGAAACAGTTCTTCTGCAACTCAGTATGTAAATTCTGCTCTCTGCAACAGTACTTCTACACTTCAGTATTTATCCTCTGCTCTCTCCAACAGTCCTTTTGCAACACAGACTCTAACATCTGCTCTCTAAAACAGTCCTTCTGAACCCCAGTCTTCAACCTCTGCTCTCTGCAACATTTCTTCTGCACCCCAGTCTCCCACCTGTGCTCTCTGTATCTGTCCTGCTTCACCCCAGTCTCCAATCTCTGCTCTCTGTAGCAATCCTTCTGCACCTCAGACTTCAACCTTTGATCTCTGCAAGGATCCTTTTTCACCACAGTCTCCAAACTCTGCTCTCTGCAACAGTCCTTCTGCACCGCAGTCTCCAAGCTCTGCTCTCTGTAACAGTTTTTTCTGCACCCCAGTCTCTAAATTCTGCTCTCTGTAAAAGGCCTTCCGCACGCCAGACTTCAAACTCTGCTCTCTGTAACAGGCCTTCCGCACCCCACTCTCCAACCTGTGCTCTCTGTAACATCATTATGCTCTCTGTAACATCCTTATGCACTCCAAACTCTGCTCTCTGTAACAGTCCTCTGCACCTCAGAATCCAACATCTGCTCTATGCTACATTCCTTCTGCAACTCAGTCTGAAAACTCTGCTCTCTGCAACAATCCTTCTGCACCCCAGTTTCAAACCTTTGCTCTCTGTAACAGACCTTCTGCACCTCAGTCTCCAACCTCTACTCACAATAATGATGCTTCAGCACCACAGTCTCCAACTTCTGCTCTCTGTAAAAGTCTTTTGCACCCCAGTCTCCAACATCTGCTCTCTGAAACGGTCCTTCTGCACCCAAGTCTCCAAACTCTGTTCTCTAAATGACCTTCTGCACCTCAGACTCCAACCTCTGCTCTCTGTATCAGTCCTTCTAAGCCTCAGTCTGAAACCTCTGATCTCTGCAATGATCCTTCTGCACCCCAGTCTCCAAACTGTGCTATCTGTAACAATTTTTCTGCACAGAAGTCTCCATCCTCTTCTCTCTTACAGGTCTTCTGCACCCCAGTCTCCAAACTCTGCTCTCTGTAACAGTTTTTCTACACCTCAGTCTTCAACAACTGCTCTCTGCAAGAGTCCTTCTTCACCCCAGTCTCAAAACTCTGCTCTCTTTAACAGTCCTTCTAAACCCCAATCTCCAACCTGTGCTCTCTGCAACAGTCCTTCTACACCCCAGTATCCAGTCTCTGCTCTCTGCAACAGTCCCTCTGCAACCCAGTCTCCAGCCTCTGCTCTCTGTAACAATGCTTCTGCACCTCAGTCTTCAACCTCTGCTCTCTGCAACAGTCCTTCTGAACCTCAGTCTCCAAAATCTACTCTCTGTAAATGTACTTCTGAACCCCTTCTCCAAACTCTGCTCTCCGTAATAGGCCTTCTGCACCCCATTCTCCAAACTCTGTTCTCTATAACAATTTTTCTACACCCCAGTCTCAAAATTTTGCTCTCTACAACGATCCTTCTGCACCCCACTCCCCAAACTCTTCTCTTTGCAACAGTCTTTCTGCACCCCAGTCTCCAACATGTGCTCTCTGCAAAAGTCCTTCTGCACTTCAGTCTGAAAACTCTGTTCTCTACAACGAACTTTCTGCACCCCAGTCTCCAACCTCTTCTCTCTGTAACAGCCCTGCTGCACATCGGTCTAAAACTCTGCTCTCTGTAAGATCCTTGTGCAACCTTGTCTAAAAACTCTGCTCTCTGTAGGAGTTCTACTGCAGCCCAGTCTCCAACCTCTGCTCTCTGCAACGATCCCTCTGCACCCCAGTCTAAAAATTCTGCTCTCTACAACAATCCTATTGCACCCCAGTTTCCAACCTCTGCTCTCTGCGAAAGTCCTTCTGCACCCCAGTTTCCAACATCTGCTCCCTGCAACAGTCTTTCTGCACCTCCGTCTGACAACTCTGCTCTCTGCAACGATCATTTTGCACCCTAGTCTCCAACCTCTGTTCTCTAAAACAGTTATTTTGCACCCCAGTATCCAACATCTACCCTCTGTAACAGTCTTTCTGTACCACAGTCTCCACCCTTTGTTCTTTGTAAGGGTACTTATGCACCCCAGTATGCAACCTCTGCTTTCTGTGTCCGTCGTTTTCCACCAGTCTCCAAACTCTGCCCGCTGTAACAGTCCTTCCTCAACGCAGTCTGCAAATTCTGCTCTCTGCAACAGTACTTCTACACTCCAGTATTTATCCTCTGCTCTCTCTAATAGTCCTTTTGCAACACAGACTCCAACATCTGCTCTCTGAAACAGTTCTTCTCCACCCCAGTCTCCAATCTCTGCTCTCTATAAAAGTCCTTCTGTACTGCAGTCTTCAAAATCTGCTCTCTGTAACATCCTTCTGCAACCTAGTCTATATACTCTGCCCTCTGTAACAGACCTTCTGCACCCCTTCTCCATCCTCTGTTCTCTGTAGTGCAGTCTCAAAAATCTTCTCTCTGTAACGGTCCTTCTGCATCACAGTCTCCAACCTCTGATTTCTGTATCAGTACTTCTGCACCCCAGTCTCCAACCTCTGCTCTTGGTAACAGTGGTTCTTCACCTAAGTCTCCAAACTCTGCTCTTGGCCACAGTCCTCCTGCACCAAAGTCTCAATCCTCTACTCCCTGCAACACTCCTTCTGCACCTCACTCTCTAAACTCTGCTCTCTGTAACAATCCTTCTGTACTGCAGTCTCAAAACTCTGCTCTCTGTAATGGCCCTTCTGAACCCCAGTCTTTAACGTCAGCTTTCTTTATCAGATCTTCTGCACCCCAGTCTCCAACCTCTGATCTCAGTAACAGTCCTTCTGCACCCCAGGCTCCAACTTCTCCTCTCTGCAACATTTCTTCTGCACAACAGTCTCCATCTCTGCTCTCTGTAACTGTCCTTCTGCACCCCAGTCTCCACAAACTGATCTCCGTAAAAATCCTTCTGGACCTCAGTCTCCAACCTCTGCTCTCTGTAACAGTCCTTCTGTACCACAGTCTCAAAACTCTGCTCTCTGTAATAGTCTTTTTTAACCCCAGACTACAACGTCAGCTTTCTCTATCAGTTCTTCTGCACACCAGTCTCCAAACTCTGCTTTCTGTAACAGTCCTTCTGCCACTCAGTCTCTAAACTCAGCTCTCTTCAACAGTCCTTCTGCACCTCAGTCTGAAAACTATGTTCTTTGCAACGATCCTTCTGTAACCCTGTCTCAAAACCCTGCTTTCTGTAACAGTCCTACTGAACCTTAGTCTCCAACCTCTGCTCTCTGTAACAGGCATTTTGCACCCCATTCTCCAACCTCTGCTCTCTGTAACAGTGCTTCTGCACCTCAGTATACAAACTGCTCTCTGCAACAGTCCTTCTGCACCCAAGTCTCCAAAATCTTCATTCTGCAACATTCCTTCTGCACCCCAATCTCCAACCTGTGCTCTCCTCAACAGTCCTTCTACACCCCAGGGTCCAGCCTCTGCTCTCTGCAACAGTCCCTCTGCAACCCAGTCTCCAAACTCTGGTCTTTGTAACAATCCTTCTGCACCTCAGTCTTCAACCTCTGCTCTTTGCAATGGTCCTTCTGCACCTCAGTCTCCAAAAACTACTCTCTGTAAATGTACTTCTGAATCCCTTCTCCAAACTCTGCTCTTTGTAATAGGCCTTCTGCACCCCAGTTTCCAACCTCTGTTCTCTATAACAATCCTTCTGCACACCAGTCTCAAAATTTTGCTCTCTACAACGATCCTTCTGCACCCTAGTCCCCAAACTCTGCTCTTTGCAACAGTCCTTCTGCACCCTAGTCTCCAACATGTGCTCTCTGCAAAAGTCCTTCTGCACCTCATTCTGAAAACTCTGTTCTCTACAACGATCCTTCTGCACCCCAGTCTCCAACCTCTGCTCGCTGTAACAGTCCTGCTGCACATCTGTCTACAACTCTGCTCTCTGTAAGATCCTTGTGCAACCTTGTCTGAAAACTCAGCTCTTTATAGGAGTTCTACTGCACCCCAGTCTCCAACCTCTGCTCTCTGCAACAATCATTCTGCACCTCAGTCTCAAAAGTCTACTCTCTGTAACAGTCTTTCTGCACCCCAGTCTCAAACCTCTCCTGTCTGCAAAGATCTTTCTGTAAACCAGTTTCCAATATCTTCTCACCAATTTCCAATGTCTGCTCTCTGCAACATTCCTTCTGCACCCCAGTCTCCAACCTCTGCTCTCTGCCACGATCCCTGTGCACCCCAGTATCCAATATCTGCTCTATGCAACAGTCCTTCTGCACCCCTGTCTCCAACCTCTTCTCTCTGCAACAGTCCTTCTGCACCTTAGTCTGAAAACAATGTTCTCAGCAATGATCCTTCAGCACCCCAGTTTCCAAACTCTGCTCTCTGTAACACTCCTGTTGCACCTCAGTCTCGAAACTCTGCTCTCTGTAAGATCTTTCTGCAACACTGTCTCCAAACTCTGCTCAATGTAACAGTCTTTCTGCACCCCAGTCTCCAACCTCTGCTTTATTCAAGAGTCCTTCTAAAACCCAGTCACCAAACGATGCTTTCTGCAAAAGTCCTTCTGCACCACAGTCTCCAACTTCTGTTCTCTTTAACAATCCTTCTTCACCTCAGTTACCAAACTCTTATCTCTGCAATGGTCCTTCTGCACCACAGTCTCCAACCTCTGCTCTCTGTAACAATCCCTCTGCACCCCAGTCTAAAAACTCTGCTCTCTACAACAATCCATTTGCACCCCAGTTTCCAACCTCTGCTCTCTGCAAAAGTCCTTCTGCACCCCAGTCTCAAACATCTGCTCCCTGCAACAGTCTTTCTGAAACTCTGTCTGACAACTCTGCTCTCTGCAACGATCATTTTGCACCCCAGTCTTCAAACTCTGCTTTATGTAACAGTCTTTCGGCAACTCAGTCTCCAATCTCTGCTTTCTGTAAGATCCTTCTGCACCCCAGTTTCCAAACTCTGCTCTCTGTAATATTTCTTCTGCTCCCCAGTCTCCAACATCTGCTCTCTGAAACAGTCCTTCTGCTCCACAGTCTCCAACCTCTACTCTCTGTAACAGTCCTTCTGTCCCGCAGTCTCCAACCTACTCTTTCTGTAATGTTTGTTCTGCACCCCAGTCTTCAAACTCTGATCTCTTTAACAATCCTTCTTCACACCAGTCTCCAACTTCTGCTGTCTTCAATGATCCTTTCGCACCCCAGTCTCCAACCTCTGCTCTCTGCTAAAGTCCTTCTGTACCCCAGTATCCAACATCTGCTCTCAGCAACAGTCCTTCTGAACCTAAGTCTGAAAACTCTGCTCTCTGCAACGATCCTTCTGCACCCAAGTTTCCAAATCTGCTCTCTTTAACATTCCTTATCCTCCCCAGATTCCAACCTCTGTTCTCTGTAACACTCCTTCTGATCCCCAGTCTCAAACCTCTGCTCTCTGTAACAGTCCTTCTATACCTCAGTCCCCAACCTCTGCTCTCTGTAATGATCATTCTGCACCCCAGTCTTCAACCTCTTTATTCTGTATCATTCCTTCTGCACCACAGTTTCCAACCTCTGCTCGCTGCAACATTCCTTCTGCACCTCAGTCTCTATCCTCTGCTCTCTACGACAGTTCTTCTGCACCCCAGTCTCCAACCTCTGCTCTCTGCAACAGTTCTTCTGCACCCCCGTATTCAAGGTCTGCACTCTGAAACAGTCCTTCTCCACACCAGTCTTTAACCTCTGCTCTCTGTAACAGTCCTCCTGTAGTGCAGTCTTCAAAATTTGCACGCTATAAGGGTTCTTCTACTCCCCAGTCTTCAACCTCTGCTTTCTGTATCAGTCCTTCAGCACCAAAGTCTCAAACCTCTGTATCTGCAACAATCCTTCTACACCGCAGTCTCCAAACTCTGCTATCTGCAACATTCCTTCTGCACCCCAGGCTCCAACCTCTGCTCTCTGTAACAATCTTTCTGCACCTCAGTCTCAAAACTCTGCTCTCTACAATGGTGCTTCTGCACGTCACTCTCTAACCTCTACTCTCTGTAACAGTCCTTCTGCAGCTCAGTCTCCAACATCTGCTCTCTCTAAGATCCTTCTGCAACCCAGTCTGTAAACTCTGCCCTCTGTAACAGTCCTTCTGCACCCCTTCTCCAACCTCTGTTCTCTGTAACATTCCTTTTGGACACTGGTCTCAAAACTCTGCTCGCTACAACGATCCTTCTGCACCCCAGTCTCTATCCTCTGCCCTCTACAACAGTCCTTCTGCAACCCAGTCTACAATATCTGCTCTCTGAAACAGTCCGTCTGCACCTCAGTCTGAAAACTCTGTTCTCTGCAACGATTCTTCTAGACCCCAGTCTCCAACCTCTGTTCTTTGTAACAGTTCTGCTGTGCCACAGTCTCTAAGCTCTGCTCTCTGTCAGATCTTTCTGCAACCCTGTCTCCAAACTCTGCTCTCTGTAACAGGCCTTTTGCAACCCATTCTCCAACCTCTGCTCTCTGCAACAGTCCTTCTGCACCCGAGTCTCCAAACTCTACTTTCTGTATCAGTCCATCTGCACCCCAATCTCCAAACTCTGCTCTCTGTAACAGTACTTCTGCATCTCAGTCTACAAACTCTGCTCTCTGCAACAGTCCTTCTGCAACCCAGTCTCTAACATCTGCTCTACGCAACAGTCCTTCTGCACCAAAGTCTCCAACCTCTGCCTCTGTAACAGTCCAACTGCAACACAGTCTTCAACCTGTAATCTCTGCAACAGTCTTTCTTCACCCAAATCTCAAACCTGTGCTCTCCCAAATAGTCCTGCTACACCCCATGTCCAGCCTCTCCTCTTTGCAGCAGTCCCTCTGAGACCAAGTCTCCAACGTCTGCTCTCTGTAACAATCCTTCTGCACCTCAGTCTCCAACCTCTGCTCTCTGCAATTGCCCTTCTGCACCTCGGGCTCTACTCTCTGTAAAAGTACTTCTGCACCCCTTCTCCAAACTCTGCTCTTCGTAACAGGCTTTCTGAACCTCTGTCTCCGACCTCTGTTCTCTATAACGATACTTCTGCACCCCAGTCTCCAACCTCTGCTCTCTTTACCAGTTCTTCAGCTCCTTAGTCTTCAAACTCTGCTCTCTGTAACAGACTTTCTGCACCTCAGTCTCCAACCTCTGCTCTCTGCAACAGTCCTTCTGCACCCCAGTCTCCAACATGTGCTCTCTGCAAAAGTCCTTCTGCACCTCAGTCTGAAAACTCTGTTCTCCTCAACAATCCTTCTGCACCCTAGTCACCAACCTCTGCTCTCTGTAACAGTCCTGCTGCACCTTTGTCTACAACCTCTGCTCTCTGTAAGATCCTTATGCAACCTTGTCTAAAAACTCTGCTCACTGTAACAGTTCTTCTGCACCCTAGTCTCTGACCTCTGCTCTCTGTAACAGGCCTTTTGCACACCAATCTCCAACCTCTACTCTCTGTAACAGTCCTTTTGCACCTCAGTCTCCAACCTCTGCTCTCTGCAACAGTCCTTTTGCACCTCAGTCTCCAATCTCTGCTCTAAGCAACGATTCATCTGCACCTCAGTATCCAAACTCTACTCTCTGTAACAGACCTTCTGCTCCCCAGTCTCTAACCTCTGCTGTCTGCAACGATCCTTCTTCACCCCAGTCTGCAACGTCTGCTCTCTTCAACAAACCTACTGCACCCTAGTCTCCATCTTCTGCTCTCTGCAACAATCCTTCTGCACCCCAGTCTCCAACATCTGCACTATGCAACAGTTTTTCTGCACCCCTGTCTTCAACCTCTGCTCTATGTAATATCTTTCTGCACCACAGTTTCAAAACTCTGCTCCCAGTAACATTCCAACTCTACCCCAGTCTCCAACCTCTGCTTTCTGCAACGGTACTGCTGCACATGAGTCTCCAACCTCTGCTCTCTGTAAGATCCTTCTGCACCCTAGTCTCAAAACTCTGCTCTCTGTAACAATCCTTCTGCACCTCAGTCTCCAACATGTGCTCTCCGCAAAAGTTTTTCTGCACCCCAGTCTCTAACCTCTTCTTTCTACAACAGTTTTTCTGCACCCTAGTTACCAACATCTGCTTTCTGCAACAGTTCTTCTGCACCCCAGTCTCCAACATCTGCTCTTTGCCACACTTCTTCTGCACCTCAGAATGAAAACTCTGCTCTCTGCAACGACACTTCTGCACCCCAGTCTCCTACCTCTGCTCTCTGTAACTGTCCTTCTGCACCTCAGTCTCTCAACTCTGCTCTCTGTAAGATACTTGTGCAACACAGTCTTTTAACTTTGCACTCTGTAACAGTCCTTCTGAACCCCAGTCTCCAAACTCAGCTCTCTGCAAGGATCCTCCTGGACCCCAGTATCCAACGTCTGCACTCATTAACAGTCCTTCTGCACCACAGTCTCCAACCTCTGCTCTCTGTTAAGATCCTTCTGCACTCCAGTTTCAAAACTCTGCTCTCTTTAACATTGCTTCTCCACCACAGTCTACAACCTCTGTCCTCAGCAACAGTCTTCTTCTCCCAAGACTCCGAAATCTTCTCTCTGTAACAGTCCTTCTGTACCGCAGTCTCCAACCTCTGCTCTTTGTAAAGGTTCTTCTAAATCCCAGTCTCCAACCTCTGCTTTCTGTAACAGTCTTTCTGAACCCCAGTATCCAAACTCTGTTCTCTGTATCTATCCTTCTTCACCTCAGTCTCCATCCTCTGTTCTATGTAAGAGTCCTTCTGAACCCCAGTCTTTAACCTTTGCTCTCGGTAACAATCCTATACCGCAGTCTCCAACCTCTGCTCTCTGTAACGGTCGTTCTGCACCCCAATTTCCAAACTATGCTTCCTGTAACAGTCCTTCTGCACCTTAGTCTCCAAACTGTCCTCTTTGTAACAGTCCTTCTACACCTCAGTATCCAACGTCTGCTCTCTGTAACAGTCCTTCTGCAACTCAGTCTGAAACCTCTGCTCTCTGCACGATCCTTCTGCACCCCAGTCTAAAACCACTGCTCTCTGTAACAGTCCTCCTGCACCTCAGTCTCCAACCTCTGCTCTCTGTAAGATGTTTCAGCAACCCAGTCTCCAAACACTTCTCTCTATAACAGTCTTTCTGCACCCCAGTCTCCAAAATTTCCTCTCTGTAACAGGCCTTTTGCACGCCAGTTTCCCAACTCTGCTCTCTGCAACGAACCTTCTGCACCCCAGTCTCCAACCTCTGCTCTCTGTAATGATCCTACTGCACCCCAGTCTCAAACCTCTGATCTCTACAATAGTCCTTCTGCACCTCAGCCTGAAACCTCTACTCTCTGTATGATCCTTCTTCACCCCAGTCTCCAACATCTACTCTATGGAACAGGACTTCTGCACCTCAGTCTCCCACCCCTCCTCTCTGTAAAAGGCCTTCTGCAGGCCAGTCTCCAATCTCTACTCTCTGTAGCAGGCTTCGGCACCCCAGTCTCCAAAATCTGCTCTCTACAACGATCCTTCTGCACCCCAGTCTCCAACCTTGCTCTCTTCAATAATCCTAGTGCACCCCAGTCTCCAACCTCTGATCTCTGCAACAGTGTTTCTGCACCTCAGTCTCCAAATTCTGCTCTCTGTGATATCCTTCTGCACCCCTGTTTCTGACCTCTGCTCTCTGTAACAGTCCTTCTGCATCTTAGTCTCAAAACTCTGCTCTCTGTTACAGGCCTTCCACACCTCAGTCTCCAAACTCTGCTTTCTGCAACAGTCCTCTGCACCCCAGTCTCCAACCTCTACTCTCTAAAACACTCCTTCTGCACCACAGTCTCCAACCTCTGCTCTCTGTAATATCCTTCTGCACTCCAGTTTCCAGACTCTTCTTTTTGTAACATTATTTCTCCACCCCAGTTTCCAACCTCTGTGCTCTGAAACAGTACTTCTGCTTCCCAGATTCCAAGATCTGCTTTCTGTAACAGTTCGTCTTTACCGCAGTCGTTAACCTGTGCTATTTGTAAGGGTCCTTCTACACCCTAGTCTCCAAAATCTGCTTTCTGTATCAGTCTGTCTTAACCCCAGTCTCTAACCTCTGTTCTCTGTATCTAACCTTGTGCACCTCAGTCTCCAACCTATGCTCTATGTAAGAATCATTCTGCACCCCAGTCTCCAACCTCTGCTTTTGGTAGCAGTCTTTCTGCACCCCAGTTTCCAAACTCTGCTTTCTGTAACAGTCCTTATGTACCTGAGTCTCCAAACTCTCCTATGTGTAACAGTCCTTCTAAATCTCAGTTTCCAACGTCTGCTCTTTGTAACCGTCCTTCTTGACCTCAGTCTGAAACCTCTGCTCTCTGCACGATCCTTCTGCACCCCAGTCTCAAACCACTACTCTCTGCAACAGTCCACCTGAACCTCAGTCTTCAACCTCTGCTCTCTGTAAGATCCTTCAGCAACCCAGTCTCCAAACTCTGCTCTCTATAACAGTCCTTCTGCACCCCAGTCTCCAAACTCTCCTCTCTGCAACAGTTCTTCTGCACCCCAGTCTCGAACACCTGCTCTCTGCATCAGTCCTTCTGAACCTCAGTCAGAAAACTCTGCTCCCTTAAACCACCCTTCTGCACGCCAGTATCCTAATTCTGCTCTCTGTAACAGTCTTTCTGCACATCATTCTTCCAACTCTGCTCTCTGTAAGATCCTTCTACAACCCAGTCTTTAAACTCTGCACTCTGTAACAGTCCTTCTGCACAAAAGTCTCCAAACTCTGCTCTCTGTAACAGTCCTTCTGTACTGCAGTT
The DNA here is from genome assembly GCF_052094955.1 of Ictidomys tridecemlineatus. Taxonomy (NCBI): domain Eukaryota; kingdom Metazoa; phylum Chordata; class Mammalia; order Rodentia; family Sciuridae; genus Ictidomys; species Ictidomys tridecemlineatus. The sequence goes on from NW_027521976.1 coordinate 15,155, forward strand.
TTCAAACTCTTCTCTCTGTAATGGTCCTTCTGGACCCCACTCTCCAACCTCTGCTTTCTCTATCAGTCCTTCTGCACTCAAGTCTCCAAGCTCTGCTCTCTGTAACAGTCCTTCTGTACCTCAGTCTCCAACGTCTGCTCTCTGCAACAGTCTTTTGGCACCCTAATCTTCAACCTCTGGTCTCTGCAAAAGTCCATCTACACCCAAGTCTTTAACCTGTACACTCTGCAACAGTCCTTCTGCACCTCAGTCTCCAAATTCTGCTCTCTGTAAGATTCTTCTGCACCCCTGTATCCAACATCTGCTCTCTGTAACAGTCCTTCTGCATCTTAGTCTCCAAACTCTGCTCTCTGTTATAGGCCTTCCACACCTCAGTCTCCAAACTCTGCTCTCTGCAACAGTCCTCTGCACCCCAGTCCCAAACTCTGCTCTCTAAAACAGTCCTTCTGCACCCTAGTTACCAACATCAGCACTCTGCAACAGTCCTCCTGCAGCCCAGTCTTCAACATCTGCTCTCTGCAACAATTCTTCACATCAGTCTGAAAACTCTGCTCTCTACAACGACTTTCTGCACCCCAGTCTCCTACCTCTGCTCTCTGTAACAGTCCTTCTACACCTCAGTCTCAAAACTCTGCTCTCTGTAAGACCCTTCATCAACCCAGTCTTTAAACTCTGCACTCTGTAACAGTCATTCTGCACAACAGTCTTTAAACTCTGCTCTCTGTAACAGGACTTCTGCACTCCAGTCTTCAACCACTTCTCTCTTCAACGATTCTTCTCCACCCCAGTCTCCAACATCTGCTCTCTGCAACAGTCATTTCCACCCCAGTCTTTAAACTCTGCTCTCTGTAAGATCCATCTGAACCCCAGTCTCCAACCTCTGCTCTCTGTAACTGTCCTTTTTCACCCCAGTCATCAAACTCTGCTGTCTGTAACAGTCCTTCTTAACCTCAGTCTCCAATATCTGCTCTCTGCAACAGTACTTCTCCACCCCAGTCTTCAAACTCTGCTCTCTGCAACGATCCTTCTGGACCCCTTTCTCCAACATCTGCTCTCTGCAACAGTCCTTCTGCACCACAGTCTCCAACCTCTGCTCTCTGTAATATCCTTCTGCACTCCAGTTTCCAGACTCTTCTTTTTGTAACATTATCTCTCCACCCCAGTTTCCAACCTCTGTGCTCTGAAACAGTACTGCTGCTCCCCAGACTCCAAGATCTGCTCTCTGTAACAGTTCTTCTGTACCTGCAGTGGTTAACCTGTGCTATTTGTAAGGATCCTTCTACACCCCAGTCTCCAACCTCTGCTTTCTGTATCAGTCTGTCTTAACCCCAGTCTCTAACCTCTGTTCTCTGTATCTAACCTTGTGCACCTCAGTCTCCAACCTATGTTCTATGTAAGAATCCTTCTGTACCCCAGTCTCCAACCTCTGGTCTCTGCAAAGTCCTTCTACACCCAAGTCTTTAACCTGTACACTCTGCAACAGTCCTTCTGCACCTCAGTCTCCAACCTCTGCTCTTTGCAAAGGTCTTTCTGCACCTCAGTCTTCAATATCTTCTCTCTGTAACAGTCCTTCTGCACCCCAGTCTCCAAAATCTGTAACTGTTACAATCTCTCTGTAACAGTTCTTCGGCACCCCAGTTTCCACCCTCTGCTCTCTGCAACGATTTTTATACCCAAGTCTTCAAACTCTGCTCTCTGCAACAGTTCTTCTGCACAACAGTCTCCAGCATCTGCTCTCTGCAACAGTTTTTCTAAACCTCATTCTGAAAACTCAGCTCTCTGCAACGATCATTGTGGACCAAAGTCTACAACATCTGCTCTCTCTGACAGTCGTTCAGCACCTCAGTCACCAACCTCTGCTCTCTGTAAGATCCTTATGCCACCCAGTCTCCAAACGCTGCTCTATGTTACAGGCCTTCTGCTCCCCAGTTTCCAAGATCTTCTCTGTGTAACAGGTATTCTGCACCTCAGTCTCCAACCTCTTCTCTCTGCAACGATTTTTCTGCACCCCATTCTCCAACCTCTGCTCTCTGCAATAGTCCTATTGCACCCCAGTTTCCAACCTCTGCTCTCTACAACAGTACGTCTATACCACAGTCTCTAAACTCCATTCTCTGTAACGGTCCTTCTGCACCCAAGTCTCCAAACTCTGCTTTCTGTATCTGTCGTTCTGCACCCCAGGATTCAAACTCTGCTCTCTGTAACAGTCTTTCCCCGCAGTCTCCAACCTCTGCAACAGTGTTCTGCACCCCAGTCTGGAAACACTGCACTCTGCACAGTCCTTCTGCACCCAGTCTCCAACCTCTGCTCCCTTCATCAGTCCTTCATCACCTCAGTCTCCAAACACTGCTCTCTGTATCAGTTTTTCTGCACCTCAGTCTTCAACAACTGCTCTTTGCAACAGGCCTTCTGCACCACAATCTCCAACGTCTGCTCTCTGCAACAATCCTTCTGCACCACAGTCTCCAAACTTTCCTCTCTGTAAGATCCTTCTGCTCCCCAGTCTCCAAACTCTACACTCAGTATCAGTCCTTTTGCACCCCAGACTCTAAACACTGCTCCCTGTAACAGTTTTTCTGCACCTCAGTCTTAAACAACTGCTCTCTGCAACAGTCCTTCTGCACCCCAGTCTCCAACCTCTGCTCTTTAGAACCGTCCTTCTATACCCCAGTCTCCATAATCTACTCTCTGCAATGATCCTTCTGCACGCAAGTCTCCAACGTCTGCTCTCTGCAACAATCCTTCTGCCCCCCAGTCTCCGAACTTTTTTCTCTGTAAGATTTTTCTACACCTTAGTTTCCAAACTCTGCTCTCTGTAACATTCCTTCTGCACCCCACTCTCCAACATCAGCATTCTGCAATGGTCCCTCTGCACCCCAGTCTCCAACTTTGTTCTCTACAACAGTTCTTCTGTACCACAGTCTTCAACCTCTGTTCTCTGTAAGGGTCCTTCTGCACCCCAGTCTCCAACCTCTGCTTTCTGTGTCAGTCCTTTTGCACCACAGTCTTCAAATTCTGCTCTCTATAACAGTCCTTCTGCAGCTCACTCTTCAAACTCTGCTCTCTGCAACAGTCCTTCTAAACACCAGTATTAAACCTCTGCTCTCTGCAACAGTCCTTCTGAACCCCAGTCTCCAACATCTGCTCTCTTCAATAGTCCTTCACCCCAGTCTTTATCATCTGCTCTCTGTAACATTTCTTCTGTACTGCAGTTTCCAAACTCTTCTCTCTGTTAAGGTCCTTCTGCACCCCACTCTCCAACCTCTGCTTTCTCTATCAGTCCTTCTGCACTCAGGTCTCCAAACTCTGCTCTCTGTAATAGTCCTTCTGCACCTCAGTCTCCACCGTCTACTCTCTGCCACTGTACTTTGGCACCCCAGTCTCAAACCTCTGCTCTCTGTTACAGTCCTTCTGTACTACAGTCTTCAACTTCTTCTCTCTGTAATGGTCCTTCTGGACCCCAGTCTCCAAACTCTGCTTTTTGTTTCAGTCCTTCTGCACCCTGGTCTCTAAACTCTGCTTTCTGTAACAGTCCTTCTGAAACTCAGACTACAATTTTTGCTCTCTGCAAAAGACTTCCTGCGCCCTAATCAACAAACTCTGCTCTCTGCAACAGCCCTTCTGCACCTCAGTGTCCAAATTCTGCTCTCTATAAGATTCTTCTAAAACCCAGTCTCCAACCTCTGCTTTCTTCAATGGTCTTTCTGCACCCCAGCCTCTAAACTCTGTTTTCTACAACAGTTATTCTGCGCCCCAGGCTCCAAACTCTGCTCTCTGTAACAGTCCTTCTGTACGGCAGTCTCCAACCTCTGTTCTCTTTAAGGGTCCTTCTGCACACCAGTGTCCAACCACTGCTTTCTGTATCAGTCTTTTTGCACCACATTCTCCAAACTCTGCTCTCTTTAACAGTCCTTCTGCACCTCAGTCTGCAACCTCTGCTCTGTGCAATAGTCCTTCTGCACCCCAGTCTCTAACCTCTGCTCTTTGCAACAGTCCTTCTGCACCACAGTCACCAACGTCTGCTTTCTGTATCAGTCCTTCTTCACCCCAGTCTCCAACATCTGCTCTCTGTAAAAGTCCTTCTGCACCTCAGTCTCCAACCTCTACTTTCCTCAGCAGTCTTTCTCCACTCTAGTCTCCAACCTCTGCTCTCAGTAACAGTCCTTCTGCACCTCAGTCTGAAAACTCTTCTCTCTGGAACGATCCTTCTGCATCTCAGTCTCAAAACTCTTCTCTGTGTAACAGTCTTTATGTACCTCAGTCTCCAAACTTTTGTCTCTGTAAGATCCTTTTGCAACCCACTCTCTAAACTCTGCTATCTGTAACTATCCTTCTGCACCCCAGTCTCCAAGCACTGCTCTCTGTAACAGGCCTTCTGCACCTCAATCTCCAACCTATGCGGTGTATAACAGGCCTTTTGACGCCAGTCTCAAACTCTTCTCTCTTCAACTATCCTTCTGCACCCCGGTCTCTAACCACTGCTCTCTGCACCAGTACTTCTGCACTCCAGGCTCAAACCTATGCTGTCTGTAAGATCCTTTTCCACACCTGTCTCCAACTTCTGCTCTCTGTAAAAGTACTTCTGTAAAGCAGTCTCGAAACTCTGCTCTCTGTAAGCATCCTTCTGCATTTTTGAATTTCCAATCTTTGCTCTCTGCAATACTTCTTCTGCAATTCAGTCTCCAAAATTTGCTCGGTGCAATAGATTTTCTGCACATGAGTCTTCAACCTGTGCTCTCTGTAAAAGTCCTACTGCACGCAAGTCTTCAACCTGTGCATTCTGTAAAAGTCCTTCTGCACCACAGTCTCCAATCTCTGCTCTCTATAACGATCCTTCTGCACCCCAGTATCCAAAATCTGCTCTCTGCAACAATCCTTCTGCACCCCAGTATCCAAAATCTGCTCTCTGCAACAATCCTTCTGCACCCCAGTCTCCAAAGTCTGCTCTCTGTAACAGTCCTTCTGCACCCCAGTCTACAACTTCTGCTCTCTGTAACAGTCCTTCTACCCCCAGTCTCCAACCTCTGTTCTCTTCAACAGTTCTTCTTCACCTCAGTCTCCAACCTCTGCTTTCTGTATCAGTCCTTCTGCACCCCAGTGTCCAACCTCTGCTGTCTGTAACAATCTTTCTGCAACTCTGTCTCCAATGTCTGCTCTCTGCAATGGTCTTTCTGCACTTCAGTCTCCAACCTCTTCTCTCTGTAACATTGCTTCTGCACCTCAGTCTAAAACTTTTGCTCTCCTTAATATCTTTCTGCAACCCAGAATTCAAACTCTGCTCTCTGTACCAATCTGTCTGCACCCCAGTCTCCAAACTCTGCTTTCTGTAACAGGCATTCTGCACCCCAGTCTCCAAACTCTGCTTTCGGTATCAGTCCTTCTGCATCCTAGTCTCCAACCTCTGGTTTCTGCAACGATCCTTCTGCACCCCAGTCTTCAACCTCTGTTCTCTACAACACTTCTTCTGCACCCCAGTCTCCAAACTCTGCTGTCTGTAACAGGCCTTCTGCACCACAGTCTCCAAACTCTGCTCTGTAACAGTCCTTCTCAACCACAGTCTGCAAACTCTGCACTCTGCAATTGTCCTACTGCACCCAGTCTCCAACCTCTGCTCTCTGCAACAGTCCTTCTGCACCCCAGTCTCCAACAATTGCTCTCTACAACAGTCCTTCTCCACCCCAGTCTCGAACCTATGCTCTCTGTAACAGTACTTTTGTACTGCAGTTTCCAAACTCTTCTCTCTGTAACGGTCCTTCTGCACCCCACTCTCCAACCTCTGCTTTCTCTATCAGTCCTTCTGCACTCAGTCTCCAACCTGTGCTCTGTAACTGTCCTTCTGCATTTCAGTCTCTAACGTCTGCTAGCTGCAACAGTCTTTCGGAACCCAAAACTTCAACCTCTGCTCTCTACAACAGTCTTACACCCAAGTCTCCAAACTCTGCACACTGCAACAGTCCTTCTGCACCTCAGTCTACAACCTCTTCTCTTTGCAAAGGTCTTTCTGCACCTCAGTCTTCAACATCTACTCTCTGTAACAGTCCTTCTGCACTTCAGTCGCCAACGTCTGCTCTCTGTAAGATCCTTCTAAAAACCAGTCTCAAATTCTGCTTTCTATAACAGTCCTTCTGCATCCAAGTCTCAAAATTCTGAAGTCTGTAAAACTTCTTTGTCACCCCAGTCTGCACCCTATGTTCTCTACAACGATCCTTCTACACTCAAGTCTCCAACCCCTGCTCTCTGCAACAGTTCTTCTGAACCCCAGTCCCTTACATCTGCTCTCTGCAACAGTTTTTCTAAACCTCATTCTGAAAACTCTGCTCTCTGACAGGATCCTTCTGGACCCCAGTTTCCAACCTCTGCTCTCTCTGACAGTCCTTCGGCACCTCAGTCACCGACCTCTGCTCTCTGTAAGATCCTTATGCAACTCAGTCTCCAAACTCTGCTGTGTGTTACATGTCATCTTCTCCCCAGTCTCCAAGCTCTGCTCTTTGAAACAGGCCTTCTGCACCTCAGTATCCAACCTCTTCTCTCTGCAACAATCCTTCTGCACCCCATTCTCCAAACTCTGCTTTCTGCATCAGTCCTATTGCACGCCAGTCTCCAACCTCTGCTCTCTGTAAGATCCATCTGCAAACCTGTCTCATACCTCTGCTCTCTTTAACAGTTCTTCTGTAGAGCAGTCTCTAACCTCTATTCTCTGTAACAGTCTTTCTGTACCCCAGTCTCAAAACACTGCACTCTGCACAGTCTTTCTGCACCCAGTCTCCAACCTCTCCTCTCTGCGACAGTCCTTCTGCACTTTAGTCTCTAAACACTGATCTCTGTAACAGTTTTTCTACACCTCAGTCTTGAACAGCTGGTCTCTGCAACAGTCCTTCTTCACCCCAGTCTCCAAACTCTGCTCTCTAGAACAATCCTTCTATACACCAGTCTCCATAATCTACTCTTTGCAACGATCCTTCTGCACCCCAGTCGCCAAAGTCTGCTCTCTGCAACAATCCTTCTGCACCCCATTCTCAAAAATTTCCTCTCTGTAAGATCGTTCTGGTCCCCAGTCACCAAACTCAGCTCTCAGTATTAGTCCTTCTGCACCCCAGTCTCCAAACACTGCTCTCTGTAAAAGTTTTTCTGCACCTTAGTCTTCAACAACTTCTCTCTGCAACAGTCCTCCTGCACCCCAGTCTCCAACGACTGCTCTCTAGAACAGTCCTTCAATACCACAGTCTCCATAATCTACTCTCTGCAACGATCCTTCTGCACCCCAGTCTCCAACGTCTGCTCTCTGCATCAATCGTTCTGCACTCAAGTCTCCAAACATTACTCTCTTTAAGATACTTCTGCACCCCAGTTTCCACACTCTGCTCTCTGTAACATTCCTTCTGCACAGCAGTCTCCAACGTCTGCTCTCTGCAATGGTCCCTATGCACCCCAGTCTCCAACCTTGTTCTCTAAAACAGTTCTTCTGTACCGCAGTCTCTAACCTCTGCTCTCTGTAATGCTCCTTCTGCACCCCAGTCTCCAAAATCTGCTTTCTATCTCAGTCCTCCTGCACCACAGTCTCCAACCTCTGCTCTCTGCAACAGTCCTTCTACACCTCAGTATCCAACATCTGCTCTGCAACAGTCCTTCTGCACCACAGTCTCCAACATCTGCTCTGTGTAACAGTCCTTCTGTACTGCAGTCTCAAAACTCTGCTCTCTGTAACGGTCTTTCCGCAACCCAGTTTACAAACTCTGCTCTCTGTAACATTCCTTCTCCAACTAAGTCTCTAAACTCTGCTTACTGCAACAGTATTTCTGCATCCCAGTCTCCAAACTCTGGTCCCTGTAGCAGCCCTTCTGCACCTCAGTCTAGAACCTCTGCTCTCTGAAACAGTCCTTCTTCACCCCAGTTGCCAACCTCTGCTCTCTGAAAGGATTCTTCTGCACCTCAGTCCCCAACATCTGCTCTCTGCAACAGTCCTTCTGCACCCTAGTCTCCAACCTCTGCTCTCTGTAAGATCCTTCTGCAACCCCGTCTCTGAACTCTGCTCTCTGTAACAGTCCATGTGTACCGCAGGATCTAAACTCTCCTCCCTGTAACGGTCCTTATGCACCCCAGTCTCCAAACACTGATTTCTGTATCAGTCCTTCTGAACCACAGTCTCCAACGTCTGCTCTCTGCTACAGTCCTACTGAACCCCAGTCTTCATCATCTAATTTCTGCAACAGTCTTTCTGCACCCCAGTCTCCAACCTCTTCTCTCTTTAATGGTCCTCCTGTACCCCAGTCTTCAAAGTCTGCTTTCTGTATCATTCCTTCTGCACCCGTGTCTCAATCCTCTGCTCTCTGTAAAAGTTTTTCTGCACCTCAGTCTCCAACTTCTGCTCTCTGCAATAGTCCTTCTGCACCCAAATCTCCAAATTCTGCTCTATGCAACAGTTCTTCTGCACCTCAATATCAAAACTCTGTTCTCTGTATCAATCCTTCTGCACCCCAGTCTCCAAATTCTGCTCTCTGCAAAGGTCCTTCTTCACCCCACTCTCCAAACTCTGCTCGCTGTAATATGCTTCTTTATCCCAGTGTCCAAACTCTACTCTCAGTAACATTTCTTCCGCTCCCCAGTCTCCAATCTCTGCTCTTTTAAAAGTCTTTTTGCACCCCAGTATCCAATCTCAGCTCTCTGTAATGGTCCTTCGGCACAACAGTCTCCAACCTCTGCTTTCTCACCAGTCGTGCACCCCAGTCTCCAAACTCTGCTCTCTGCAACAATCCTTCTGCACCCCAGTCTCCTACGTCTGCTCTCTACAACAGTCCTTCTGCACTTCAGTCTCCAACGTCTGCTCTCTGTAAGATCCTTCTGCACCCCAGTCTCCAACCTCTGCTATCTTCAACGGTCCTTGTGCACCTCAGTCGCCAAACTCTGTTCTCTGCAACAGTCCTTCTGCACACCAGTCTCCAACCTCTGCTCTCTGTAACACTCCTTCTGCACCTCAGTCTCCAATCTCTGCTCTCTTCAACAATCCTTCTGCACCCCAGTCTCCTACAACTGCTCTCTACAACAGTCTTTCTGCACCCCAGTCTCCAACCTCTGCTCTCTGTAATTGTTCTTCTGCACCACAGTCCCCAACCTCTGCTCTCTGTAATGGTCCTTCTGCACCCCAGTCTCTAAACTCTGCTTTCTGTATCAGTCCTTCTGCACCTCAGTCTCAAACCTCTGCTCTCTGTAACAGTCCTTCTGCACCTCAGTCTTCAACCTCTTTTCTCTGCAATTGTCCATCTGCACCTCAGTATCTAACCTCTACTCTATGTAACAGTCCTTATGCACCTCTTCTGACACTCTGCTCTCTGTAACAGGCATTCTGCACCCCAGTCTCCAACATCTCCTCTCTGGAACAGTCCTTCTGCACAGGAATCTTTAACCTCTTCTCTCAGCAACAGTCTTTATGCACCCCAGTCTCCAACTTCTGTTCTCTGAAACTGTCCTTCTGCACCTCAGTCTCCAATCTCTGCTCTTTGTCAGAGGCCTTCTGCACTCCAGTCTCCAACCTCTTCTCTCTGTAACAGGCCTTCTGCACCCAAGTCTCCAAACTCTGCTCTTTTTAATAGTCCTTCTGCACCCCAGTATCCAAACTCTGCTCTCTGCAAAAGTCTTTCTGCACCTCAGTTTCCATACTTCGCTCGCTGTAAGATGCTTCTGCACACCAGTCTCCCAACTCTGCCCTCTGTATCAGTTCTTCTGTACCCAAGTTTCCAATCTCTGCTCTCTGCAACAGTCCTTCTGCACCTCAGTCTCCAAACTCTGCTCTCTGTATGAATCTTCAGAACCCCAGTCTACAACCTCTGCTCTCTGTAACAGTCCTTCTACACCCTTGTCTCCATGATCTGCTCTGTGACAGTCCTTCTGCACCCCAGTCTACAACCTATACTCTCTGTAAGATAATTTTGCACACCTGTATTCAAACTCTGCTCTCTGTAACAGTCCTTCTCTACTGCAGTCTCCAACCTCTGCTCTCTTTAGGGTCTGTCTGCACCACATTCTCCAACCTCTGCTTTCTGTATCAGTCCTTCTGCACCACATTCTCGAAACTCTGTTGTCTGTATCAGTCCTTCTGCACTTCAGTCTGCAACCTCTGCTGTCTGCAATGGTCCATATGCACCCCAGTCTCCAACATCTGCTCTCTGCAACTGTCCCTCTCAAACCCAGTCTTCATCCTCTGATCTCTGCAACAGTCCTTCTGCACCCCAATCTCCAACGTCTGCTCTCTGGAACAGTCCTTCTATACCCTAGTATTTATAAACTGCTTTATAAACTAGTCTTTATAAACTCTAAACTCTGCTTTCTGTATGATGCTTCTGCACCCCAGTCTACAACCTCTGCTCTTTGTAATAGTCCTTCTACACCCTAGTCTCCATATTCTGCTCTGCAACTGTCCTTCTGCACCCCAGTCTCAAATCTCTGCTCTCTGTAACAGTCCTAATGCACCTCAGTCTCCAAACTCTGCTCTTTGTAAAAGGCCTTCTGCACCCAAGTCTCCAACCTCTGCTCTCTGCAACGATCCATCTGCACCCCAGTCTCCAACCTCTGCTCGCTGCAACAGTCCTTGTGCACCCCAATCTCCAACATCTGCTCTCTTCAACAGTTCTTCTGTACCTGAGTCTGAAAACTTGCTCTCTGCAATAATCCTTCTACACCCGAGTCTCCATCCTCTGCTCTCTGAAACAGTCCTTCTGAACCTCAGTTTCCAACTTCTGCTCTGTATCAGTCCTGCACCCATGTCTCCCACATCTGCTCTCTGTAACTGTCCTTCTTCACCTCATTCTTCAACCTCTGCTCTGTGTAACAGTCCTTCTGCATCTGAGTCTGGAAACTCTGCTGACTGTAACAATCCTTCTTCACCCCAGTCTCCAACTTCTGTTCTCTTCAAGGATCCTTTTGAAACTCAGTCTCCTACCTCTGTACGCTGCAACAGTCCTTCTGCTTTCTGTCTCCAAACTCTGCTCTCTGTAATAGTCCTTCTGTACCAAAGTCTCCAAACTCTGCTGTCTGTAAAGGTCCTTTTGCACGCCACTCTCCAACCTCTGCTTTCATTATCCGTCCATCTGAACCTCAGTCTCGAAACTGCTCTCTGCAAAAGTCTTTCTGTACCCCATTCTTCAACTTCTGCTCTCTGCAACAGTCCTTCTGAACAACAGTGTCCAACATCTTCTCTCTGAAAAAGTCCTTGTGTACCCTAGTCTCCAACCTCAGCTCTCTGCAACAGTCCTTCTATACTGCAGTTTCCAATATCTGCTCTCTGCAACCGTCCTTCTGCACCTCAGTCTCAAACCTCTGCTCTCTGTAAGATCCTTTTAAACCCAGTATAAAAAACTCTGCTCTCTGTAAAAGTTCTTCTGCACCCCAGTCTCAGAACTCTGCTCTCTGTAACAGGCCTTCTGCACCGCAGTCTTTAACCTCTGCTCTCTTTAGCAGTTGTTCTGCACCCCAGTCTCCAAATTCTGCTCTCTGTAATGATCTTTCTGCACCCCAGTCTCCAAAATATGCTCTCTGCAACCGTCCTTCATAACCTCAGTCTGAAAATTTTGCTCTCTGCAACAATCCTTCTGCACCCCAGACTCCAACCTTTGCTCTCTGTAAAATCTCTGTAAGATCCCTCTGCAACCTTTTCTAAAAACTCTGTTCTCTGTAACAGTTATTCTGCACCCCAGATTCACACCTCTGCTGTCTTTAACAAGCCTTTTGCACCCCAATCTTCAACCTCTACTATCTGTAACAGTCTTTATGCACCTCAGTCTCCAACCTCTGCTCTCTGCAACGATCCTTCTGCACCCCAGTCTCCAACGTCTCCTCTTCTCAACAGTCCTTCTGCACCCCTGTCTCCAAACTCTGCTCTCTGTAAGATTCTTCTGCATCCCAGTTTTCAAACTCTGCTCTCTGTAACATTCCTTTTCCACCACAGTCTCCAACCTCTGGATTCTGCACCGGTCCTTCTGTACCCTAGTCTCTAAACTCTGCTGTCTTTAACAGTCCTTCTACACCCCATTATCTAATCTCTGCTCTCTGCAACAGTCCTTCTGAACCTCAATCTCCAACCTCTGCTCTCTGTAACGGTCCTTCTGCACCCCAGTCTCCAACCTCTGCTTTCTGTATCAGTAATTCTGTACCCCTGTCTCCAAACATTGCTCTCTGTAACATTCTTTCTGCACCTCAGTCTCCAACTGCTGCTCTCTGCAACAGTTCTTCTGCAACCCAGTCTCCAACATCTGCACTCTGAAACAGTTCTTCTCCACCCCAATCTCCAATCTCTTCTCTCTGTAACAGTCCTCCTGTATTGCAGTCTCGAAACTCTGCTCTCTATAACGGTCCTTCTTCACCCCAGTCTCCAACCTCTGCTTTGTGTATCAGTCCTTCTGCACCCAAGTCTCCAACACTTGCTCCCTGCAACAGTCCTTCTTCACCCCAGTCTCTAAACTCTACTCTGTGTAACAGTCCTTCTGCACCCCAGTGTCCAACCTCTGCTCTCTGCAATAATCATTCTGCATCTCAGTCTCCAACATCTGTTCTCTGTAACAGTCCTTCTGCACCTAAGTATTCAACATCTGCTCTCTGAAAAAGTCCTTCTTCACCCCAGTCTCTAACCTCTGCTTTGTGTAACAGTCCTTCTGCACCCCAGTGTCCAACCTCTGCTCTCTGCAATGATCCTTCTGCATCCAAGTCTCCAGAATCTGCTCTCTGCAACAGTTCTTCTGCACCCAAGTCTCCAACATCTGCTCTCAGCAACAGTTCTTCTGCGCCTCAGTCTGGAAACTCTGCTGTCTGAAAATGTCCTTCTGCACTCCACTCTCAAACCTCTTCTCTCTGTAACAGTCTTGCTGCACCTCGGTCTACAATCTCTGCTATCTGTAAGATCCTTCTGCATCCCAGTTTTCAAACTCTGCTCTCTGTAACATTCCATTTCCACCACAGTCTCCAACCTCTGGATTCTGCACCGATTTTGCTGCACCCCAGTCTCCAAACTCTGTTCTCTGCAACAGTTCTTCTGCTTCCCATTCTCCAACCTCTGCTCTCTGTAACAGTTCTTCTGTACCACAGTCTTCAACCTCTGCTCTCTGTAACAGTACTTCTGCACCACAATCTCAAACCTCTGCTTTCTGTATCAGTCCTTCTGCACCACTGTTTCCAACCTCTGTTCTCTGTAATAGTCTTTCTGCACCTCTTTCTCCAACCTCTGCTCTCTGCAACCTTACTTCTGCACCCCATTCTCTAACCTCTGCTCTCTTCTACAGTTCTTCTGAACCACAGTCTAAAACATCTGCTTTCTGCAACAGTCCTTCTGTACCCTAGTCTCAAAACTCTGCTCTCTGAAACGGTCCTTCTGCATCTCAGTCTCCAACCTCTTCTCTCTGTAACAGGCCTTCTGCACCCAAGTCTCCAAACTCTGCTCTTTTTAATAGTTCTTCTGCACCCCAGTATCCAAACTCTGCTCTCTGCAAAAGTCTTTCTGCACCTCAGTTTCCATACTTCGCTCGCTGTAAGATGCTTCTGCCCACCAGTCTCCCAACTCTGCCCTCTGTATCAGTTCTTCTGTACCCAAGTTTCCAATCTCTGCTCTCTGCAACAGTCCTTCTGCACCTCAGTCTCCAAACTCTGCTCTCTGTATGAATCTTCAGAACCCCAGTCTACAACCTCTGCTCTCTGTAACAGTCCTTCTACACCCTTGTCTCCATGATCTGCTCTGTGACAGTCCTTCTGCACCCCAGTCTACAACCTATACTCTCTGTAAGATAATTTTGCACACCTGTATTCAAACTCTGCTCTCTGTAACAGTCCTTCTCTACTGCAGTCTCCAACCTCTGCTCTCTTTAGGGTCTGTCTGCACCACATTCTCCAACCTCTGCTTTCTGTATCAGTCCTTCTGCACCACATTCTCGAAACTCTGTTGTCTGTATCAGTCCTTCTGCACTTCAGTCTGCAACCTCTGCTGTCTGCAATGGTCCATATGCACCCCAGTCTCCAACATCTGCTCTCTGCAACTGTCCCTCTCAAACCCAGTCTTCATCCTCTGATCTCTGCAACAGTCCTTCTGCACCCCAATCTCCAACGTCTGCTCTCTGGAACAGTCCTTCTATACCCTAGTATTTATAAACTGCTTTATAAACTAGTCTTTATAAACTCTAAACTCTGCTTTCTGTATGATGCTTCTGCACCCCAGTCTACAACCTCTGCTCTTTGTAATAGTCCTTCTACACCCTAGTCTCCATATTCTGCTCTGCAACTGTCCTTCTGCACCCCAGTCTCAAATCTCTGCTCTCTGTAACAGTCCTAATGCACCTCAGTCTCCAAACTCTGCTCTTTGTAAAAGGCCTTCTGCACCCAAGTCTCCAACCTCTGCTCTCTGCAACGATCCATCTGCACCCCAGTCTCCAACCTCTGCTCGCTGCAACAGTCCTTGTGCACCCCAATCTCCAACATCTGCTCTCTTCAACAGTTCTTCTGTACCTGAGTCTGAAAACTTGCTCTCTGCAATAATCCTTCTACACCCGAGTCTCCATCCTCTGCTCTCTGAAACAGTCCTTCTGAACCTCAGTTTCCAACTTCTGCTCTGTATCAGTCCTGCACCCATGTCTCCCACATCTGCTCTCTGTAACTGTCCTTCTTCACCTCATTCTTCAACCTCTGCTCTGTGTAACAGTCCTTCTGCATCTGAGTCTGGAAACTCTGCTGACTGTAACAATCCTTCTTCACCCCAGTCTCCAACTTCTGTTCTCTTCAAGGATCCTTTTGAAACTCAGTCTCCTACCTCTGTACGCTGCAACAGTCCTTCTGCTTTCTGTCTCCAAACTCTGCTCTCTGTAATAGTCCTTCTGTACCAAAGTCTCCAAACTCTGCTGTCTGTAAAGGTCCTTTTGCACGCCACTCTCCAACCTCTGCTTTCATTATCCGTCCATCTGAACCTCAGTCTCGAAACTGCTCTCTGCAAAAGTCTTTCTGTACCCCATTCTTCAACTTCTGCTCTCTGCAACAGTCCTTCTGAACAACAGTGTCCAACATCTTCTCTCTGAAAAAGTCCTTGTGTACCCTAGTCTCCAACCTCAGCTCTCTGCAACAGTCCTTCTATACTGCAGTTTCCAATATCTGCTCTCTGCAACCGTCCTTCTGCACCTCAGTCTCAAACCTCTGCTCTCTGTAAGATCCTTTTAAACCCAGTATAAAAAACTCTGCTCTCTGTAAAAGTTCTTCTGCACCCCAGTCTCAGAACTCTGCTCTCTGTAACAGGCCTTCTGCACCGCAGTCTTTAACCTCTGCTCTCTTTAGCAGTTGTTCTGCACCCCAGTCTCCAAATTCTGCTCTCTGTAATGATCTTTCTGCACCCCAGTCTCCAAAATATGCTCTCTGCAACCGTCCTTCATAACCTCAGTCTGAAAATTTTGCTCTCTGCAACAATCCTTCTGCACCCCAGACTCCAACCTTTGCTCTCTGTAAAATCTCTGTAAGATCCCTCTGCAACCTTTTCTAAAAACTCTGTTCTCTGTAACAGTTATTCTGCACCCCAGATTCACACCTCTGCTGTCTTTAACAAGCCTTTTGCACCCCAATCTTCAACCTCTACTATCTGTAACAGTCTTTATGCACCTCAGTCTCCAACCTCTGCTCTCTGCAACGATCCTTCTGCACCCCAGTCTCCAACGTCTCCTCTTCTCAACAGTCCTTCTGCACCCCTGTCTCCAAACTCTGCTCTCTGTAAGATTCTTCTGCATCCCAGTTTTCAAACTCTGCTCTCTGTAACATTCCTTTTCCACCACAGTCTCCAACCTCTGGATTCTGCACCGGTCCTTCTGTACCCTAGTCTCTAAACTCTGCTGTCTTTAACAGTCCTTCTACACCCCATTATCTAATCTCTGCTCTCTGCAACAGTCCTTCTGAACCTCAATCTCCAACCTCTGCTCTCTGTAACGGTCCTTCTGCACCCCAGTCTCCAACCTCTGCTTTCTGTATCAGTAATTCTGTACCCCTGTCTCCAAACATTGCTCTCTGTAACATTCTTTCTGCACCTCAGTCTCCAACTGCTGCTCTCTGCAACAGTTCTTCTGCAACCCAGTCTCCAACATCTGCACTCTGAAACAGTTCTTCTCCACCCCAATCTCCAATCTCTTCTCTCTGTAACAGTCCTCCTGTATTGCAGTCTCGAAACTCTGCTCTCTATAACGGTCCTTCTTCACCCCAGTCTCCAACCTCTGCTTTGTGTATCAGTCCTTCTGCACCCAAGTCTCCAACACTTGCTCCCTGCAACAGTCCTTCTTCACCCCAGTCTCTAAACTCTACTCTGTGTAACAGTCCTTCTGCACCCCAGTGTCCAACCTCTGCTCTCTGCAATAATCATTCTGCATCTCAGTCTCCAACATCTGTTCTCTGTAACAGTCCTTCTGCACCTAAGTATTCAACATCTGCTCTCTGAAAAAGTCCTTCTTCACCCCAGTCTCTAACCTCTGCTTTGTGTAACAGTCCTTCTGCACCCCAGTGTCCAACCTCTGCTCTCTGCAATGATCCTTCTGCATCCAAGTCTCCAGAATCTGCTCTCTGCAACAGTTCTTCTGCACCCAAGTCTCCAACATCTGCTCTCAGCAACAGTTCTTCTGCGCCTCAGTCTGGAAACTCTGCTGTCTGAAAATGTCCTTCTGCACTCCACTCTCAAACCTCTTCTCTCTGTAACAGTCTTGCTGCACCTCGGTCTACAATCTCTGCTATCTGTAAGATCCTTCTGCATCCCAGTTTTCAAACTCTGCTCTCTGTAACATTCCATTTCCACCACAGTCTCCAACCTCTGGATTCTGCACCGATTTTGCTGCACCCCAGTCTCCAAACTCTGTTCTCTGCAACAGTTCTTCTGCTTCCCATTCTCCAACCTCTGCTCTCTGTAACAGTTCTTCTGTACCACAGTCTTCAACCTCTGCTCTCTGTAACAGTACTTCTGCACCACAATCTCAAACCTCTGCTTTCTGTATCAGTCCTTCTGCACCACTGTTTCCAACCTCTGTTCTCTGTAATAGTCTTTCTGCACCTCTTTCTCCAACCTCTGCTCTCTGCAACCTTACTTCTGCACCCCATTCTCTAACCTCTGCTCTCTTCTACAGTTCTTCTGAACCACAGTCTAAAACATCTGCTTTCTGCAACAGTCCTTCTGTACCCTAGTCTCAAAACTCTGCTCTCTGAAACGGTCCTTCTGCATCTCAGTCTCCAACCTCTTCTCTCTGTAACAGGCCTTCTGCACCCAAGTCTCCAAACTCTGCTCTTTTTAATAGTTCTTCTGCACCCCAGTATCCAAACTCTGCTCTCTGCAAAAGTCTTTCTGCACCTCAGTTTCCATACTTCGCTCGCTGTAAGATGCTTCTGCCCACCAGTCTCCCAACTCTGCCCTCTGTATCAGTTCTTCTGTACCCAAGTTTCCAATCTCTGCTCTCTGCAACAGTCCTTCTGCACCTCAGTCTCCAAACTCTGCTCTCTGTATGAATCTTCAGAACCCCAGTCTACAACCTCTGCTCTCTGTAACAGTCCTTCTACACCCTTGTCTCCATGATCTGCTCTGTGACAGTCCTTCTGCACCCCAGTCTACAACCTATACTCTCTGTAAGATAATTTTGCACACCTGTATTCAAACTCTGCTCTCTGTAACAGTCCTTCTCTACTGCAGTCTCCAACCTCTGCTCTCTTTAGGGTCTGTCTGCACCACATTCTCCAACCTCTGCTTTCTGTATCAGTCCTTCTGCACCACATTCTCGAAACTCTGTTGTCTGTATCAGTCCTTCTGCACTTCAGTCTGCAACCTCTGCTGTCTGCAATGGTCCATATGCACCCCAGTCTCCAACATCTGCTCTCTGCAACTGTCCCTCTCAAACCCAGTCTTCATCCTCTGATCTCTGCAACAGTCCTTCTGCACCCCAATCTCCAACGTCTGCTCTCTGGAACAGTCCTTCTATACCCTAGTATTTATAAACTGCTTTATAAACTAGTCTTTATAAACTCTAAACTCTGCTTTCTGTATGATGCTTCTGCACCCCAGTCTACAACCTCTGCTCTTTGTAATAGTCCTTCTACACCCTAGTCTCCATATTCTGCTCTGCAACTGTCCTTCTGCACCCCAGTCTCAAATCTCTGCTCTCTGTAACAGTCCTAATGCACCTCAGTCTCCAAACTCTGCTCTTTGTAAAAGGCCTTCTGCACCCAAGTCTCCAACCTCTGCTCTCTGCAACGATCCATCTGCACCCCAGTCTCCAACCTCTGCTCGCTGCAACAGTCCTTGTGCACCCCAATCTCCAACATCTGCTCTCTTCAACAGTTCTTCTGTACCTGAGTCTGAAAACTTGCTCTCTGCAATAATCCTTCTACACCCGAGTCTCCATCCTCTGCTCTCTGAAACAGTCCTTCTGAACCTCAGTTTCCAACTTCTGCTCTGTATCAGTCCTGCACCCATGTCTCCCACATCTGCTCTCTGTAACTGTCCTTCTTCACCTCATTCTTCAACCTCTGCTCTGTGTAACAGTCCTTCTGCATCTGAGTCTGGAAACTCTGCTGACTGTAACAATCCTTCTTCACCCCAGTCTCCAACTTCTGTTCTCTTCAAGGATCCTTTTGAAACTCAGTCTCCTACCTCTGTACGCTGCAACAGTCCTTCTGCTTTCTGTCTCCAAACTCTGCTCTCTGTAATAGTCCTTCTGTACCAAAGTCTCCAAACTCTGCTGTCTGTAAAGGTCCTTTTGCACGCCACTCTCCAACCTCTGCTTTCATTATCCGTCCATCTGAACCTCAGTCTCGAAACTGCTCTCTGCAAAAGTCTTTCTGTACCCCATTCTTCAACTTCTGCTCTCTGCAACAGTCCTTCTGAACAACAGTGTCCAACATCTTCTCTCTGAAAAAGTCCTTGTGTACCCTAGTCTCCAACCTCAGCTCTCTGCAACAGTCCTTCTATACTGCAGTTTCCAATATCTGCTCTCTGCAACCGTCCTTCTGCACCTCAGTCTCAAACCTCTGCTCTCTGTAAGATCCTTTTAAACCCAGTATAAAAAACTCTGCTCTCTGTAAAAGTTCTTCTGCACCCCAGTCTCAGAACTCTGCTCTCTGTAACAGGCCTTCTGCACCGCAGTCTTTAACCTCTGCTCTCTTTAGCAGTTGTTCTGCACCCCAGTCTCCAAATTCTGCTCTCTGTAATGATCTTTCTGCACCCCAGTCTCCAAAATATGCTCTCTGCAACCGTCCTTCATAACCTCAGTCTGAAAATTTTGCTCTCTGCAACAATCCTTCTGCACCCCAGACTCCAACCTTTGCTCTCTGTAAAATCTCTGTAAGATCCCTCTGCAACCTTTTCTAAAAACTCTGTTCTCTGTAACAGTTATTCTGCACCCCAGATTCACACCTCTGCTGTCTTTAACAAGCCTTTTGCACCCCAATCTTCAACCTCTACTATCTGTAACAGTCTTTATGCACCTCAGTCTCCAACCTCTGCTCTCTGCAACGATCCTTCTGCACCCCAGTCTCCAACGTCTCCTCTTCTCAACAGTCCTTCTGCACCCCTGTCTCCAAACTCTGCTCTCTGTAAGATTCTTCTGCATCCCAGTTTTCAAACTCTGCTCTCTGTAACATTCCTTTTCCACCACAGTCTCCAACCTCTGGATTCTGCACCGGTCCTTCTGTACCCTAGTCTCTAAACTCTGCTGTCTTTAACAGTCCTTCTACACCCCATTATCTAATCTCTGCTCTCTGCAACAGTCCTTCTGAACCTCAATCTCCAACCTCTGCTCTCTGTAACGGTCCTTCTGCACCCCAGTCTCCAACCTCTGCTTTCTGTATCAGTAATTCTGTACCCCTGTCTCCAAACATTGCTCTCTGTAACATTCTTTCTGCACCTCAGTCTCCAACTGCTGCTCTCTGCAACAGTTCTTCTGCAACCCAGTCTCCAACATCTGCACTCTGAAACAGTTCTTCTCCACCCCAATCTCCAATCTCTTCTCTCTGTAACAGTCCTCCTGTATTGCAGTCTCGAAACTCTGCTCTCTATAACGGTCCTTCTTCACCCCAGTCTCCAACCTCTGCTTTGTGTATCAGTCCTTCTGCACCCAAGTCTCCAACACTTGCTCCCTGCAACAGTCCTTCTTCACCCCAGTCTCTAAACTCTACTCTGTGTAACAGTCCTTCTGCACCCCAGTGTCCAACCTCTGCTCTCTGCAATAATCATTCTGCATCTCAGTCTCCAACATCTGTTCTCTGTAACAGTCCTTCTGCACCTAAGTATTCAACATCTGCTCTCTGAAAAAGTCCTTCTTCACCCCAGTCTCTAACCTCTGCTTTGTGTAACAGTCCTTCTGCACCCCAGTGTCCAACCTCTGCTCTCTGCAATGATCCTTCTGCATCCAAGTCTCCAGAATCTGCTCTCTGCAACAGTTCTTCTGCACCCAAGTCTCCAACATCTGCTCTCAGCAACAGTTCTTCTGCGCCTCAGTCTGGAAACTCTGCTGTCTGAAAATGTCCTTCTGCACTCCACTCTCAAACCTCTTCTCTCTGTAACAGTCTTGCTGCACCTCGGTCTACAATCTCTGCTATCTGTAAGATCCTTCTGCATCCCAGTTTTCAAACTCTGCTCTCTGTAACATTCCATTTCCACCACAGTCTCCAACCTCTGGATTCTGCACCGATTTTGCTGCACCCCAGTCTCCAAACTCTGTTCTCTGCAACAGTTCTTCTGCTTCCCATTCTCCAACCTCTGCTCTCTGTAACAGTTCTTCTGTACCACAGTCTTCAACCTCTGCTCTCTGTAACAGTACTTCTGCACCACAATCTCAAACCTCTGCTTTCTGTATCAGTCCTTCTGCACCACTGTTTCCAACCTCTGTTCTCTGTAATAGTCTTTCTGCACCTCTTTCTCCAACCTCTGCTCTCTGCAACCTTACTTCTGCACCCCATTCTCTAACCTCTGCTCTCTTCTACAGTTCTTCTGAACCACAGTCTAAAACATCTGCTTTCTGCAACAGTCCTTCTGTACCCTAGTCTCAAAACTCTGCTCTCTGAAACGGTCCTTCTGCATCTCAGTCTCCAACCTCTTCTCCTCTGTAACAGGCCTTCTGCACCCAAGTCTCCAAACTCTGCTCTTTTTAATAGTTCTTCTGCACCCCAGTATCCAAACTCTGCTCTCTGCAAAAGTCTTTCTGCACCTCAGTTTCCATACTTCGCTCGCTGTAAGATGCTTCTGCCCACCAGTCTCCCAACTCTGCCCTCTGTATCAGTTCTTCTGTACCCAGTTTCCAATCTCTGCTCTCTGCAACAGTCCTTCTGCACCTCAGTCTCCAAACTCTGCTCTCTGTATGAATCTTCAGAACCCCAGTCTACAACCTCTGCTCTCTGTAACAGTCCTTCTACACCCTTGTCTCCATGATCTGCTCTGTGACAGTCCTTCTGCACCCCAGTCTACAACCTATACTCTCTGTAAGATAATTTTGCACACCTGTATTCAAACTCTGCTCTCTGTAACAGTCCTTCTCTACTGCAGTCTCCAACCTCTGCTCTCTTTAGGGTCTGTCTGCACCACATTCTCCAACCTCTGCTTTCTGTATCAGTCCTTCTGCCACACATTCTCGAAACTCTGTTGTCTGTATCAGTCCTTCGCACTTCAGTCTGCAACCTCTGCTGTCTGCAATGGTCCATATGCACCCCAGTCTCCAACATCTGCTCTCTGCAACTGTCCCTCTCAAACCCAGTCTTCATCCTCTGATCTCTGCAACAGTCCTTCTGCACCCCAATCTCCAACGTCTGCTCTCTGGAACAGTCCTTCTATACCCTAGTATTTATAAACTGCTTTATAAACTAGTCTTTATAAACTCTAAACTCTGCTTTCTGTATGAGGCTTCTGCACCCCAGTCTACACCTCTGCTCTTTGTAATAGTCCTTCTACACCCTAGTCTCCATATTCTGCTCTGCAACTGTCCTTCTGCACCCCAGTCTCAAATCTCTGCTCTCTGTAACAGTCCTAATGCACCTCAGTCTCCAAACTCTGCTCTTTGTAAAAGGCCTTCTGCACCCAAGTCTCCAACCTCTGCTCTCTGCAACGATCCATCTGCACCCCAGTCTCCAACCTCTGCTCGCTGCAACAGCCTTGTGCACCCCAATCTCCAACATCTGCTCTCTTCACAGTTCTTCTGTACCTGAGTCTGAAAACTTGCTCTCTGCAAATAATCCTTCTACACCCGAGTCTCCATCCTCTGCTCTCTGAAACAGTCCTTCTGAACCTCAGTTTCCAACTTCTGCTCTGTATCAGTCCTGCACCCATGTCTCCCACATCTGCTCTCTGTAACTGTCCTTCCTTCACCTCATTCTTCAACCTCTGCTCTGTGTAACAGTCCTTCTGCATCTGAGTCTGGAAACTCTGCTGACTGTAACAATCCTTCTTCACCCCAGTCTCCAACTTCTGTTCTCTTCAAGGATCCTTTTGAAACTCAGTCTCTACCTCTGTACGCTGCAACAGTCCTTCTGCTTTCTCTGTCTCCAAACTCTGCTCTCTGTAATAGTCCTTCTGTACCAAAGTCTCAAACTCTGCTGTCTGTAAAGGTCCTTTTGCACGCCACTCTCCAACCTCTGCTTTCATTATCCGTCATCTGAACCTCAGTCTCGAAACTGCTCTCTGCAAAGTCTTTCTGTACCCCATTCTTCAACTTCTGCTCTCTGCAACAGTCCTTCTGAACAACAGTGGTCCAACATCTTCTCTCTGAAAAAGTCCTTGTGTACCCTAGTCTCCAACCTCAGCTCTCTGCAACAGTCCTTCTATACTGCAGTTTCCAATATCTGCTCTCTGCAACCGTCCTTCTGCACCTCAGTCTCAAACCTCTGCTCTCTGTAAGATCCTTTTAAACCCAGTATAAAAAACTCTGCTCTCTGTAAAAGTTCTTCTGCACCCCAGTCTCAGAACTCTGCTCTCTGTAACAGGCCTTCTGCACCGCAGTCTTTAACCTCTGCTCTCTTTAGCAGTTGTTCTGCACCCCAGTCTCCAAATTCTGCTCTCTGTAATGATCTTTCTGCACCCCAGTCTCCAAAATATGCTCTCTGCAACCGTCCTTCATAACCTCAGTCTGAAATTTTGCTCTCTGCAACAATCCTTCCTGCACCCCAGACTCCAACCTTTGCTCTCTGTAAATCTCTGTAAGATCCCTCTGCAACCTTTTCTAAAAACTCTGTTCTCTGTAACAGTTATTCTGCCCCCCAGATTCACACCTCTGCTGTCTTTAACAAGCCTTTTGCACCCCAATCTTCAACCTCTACTATCTGTAACAGTCTTTATGCACCTCAGTCTCCAACCTCTGCTCTCTGCAACGATCCTTCTGCACCCCAGTCTCCACGTCTCCTCTTCTCAACAGTCCTTCTGCACCCCTGTCTCCAAACTCTGCTCTCTGTAAGATTCTTCTGCATCCAGTTTTCAAACTCTGCTCTCTGTAACATTCCTTTTCCACCACAGTCTCCAACCTCTGGATTCTGCACCGGTCCTTCTGTACCTAGTCTCTAAACTCTGCTGTCTTTAACAGTCCTTCTACACCCATTATCTAATCTCTGCTCTCTGCAACAGTCCTTCTGAACCTCAATCTCCAACCTCTGCTCTCTGTAACGGTCCTTCTTGCACCCAGTCTCCAACCTCTGTCTTTCTGTATCAGTAATTCTGTACCCCTGTCTCCAAACATTGCTCTCTGTAACATTCTTTCTGCACCTCAGTCTCCACTGCTGCTCTCTGCAACAGTTCTTCTGCAACCCAGTCTCCAACATCTGCACTCTGAAACCAGTTCTTCTCCACCCCAATCTCCAATCTCTTCTCTCTGTAACAGTCCTCCTGTATTGCAGTCTCGAAACTCTGCTCTCTATAACGGTCCTTCTTCACCCCAGTCTCCAACCTCTGCTTTGTGTATCAGTCCTTCTGCACCCAAGTCTCCAACACTTGCTCCCTGCAACAGTCCTTCTTCACCCCAGTCTCTAAACTCTACTCTGTGTAACAGTCCTTCTGCACCCCAGTGTCCAACTCTGCTCTCTGCAATAATCATTCTGCATCTCAGTCTCCAACATCTGTTCTCTGTAACAGTCCTTCTGCACCTAAGTATTCAACATCTGCTCTCTGAAAAAGTCCTTCTTCACCCCAGTCTCTAACCTCTGCTTTGTGTAACAGTCCTTCTGCACCCCAGTGTCCAACCTCTGCTCTCTGCAATGATCCTTCTGCATCCAAGTCTCCAGAATCTGCTCTCTGCAACAGTTCTTCTGCACCCACGTCTCCAACATCTGCTCTCAGCAACAGTTCTTCTGCGCCTCAGTCTGGAACTCTGCTGTCTGAAAATGTCCTTCTGCACTCCACTCTCAAACCTCTTCTCTCTGTAACAGTCTTGCTGCACCTCGGTCTACAATCTCTGCTATCTGTAAGATCCTTCTGCATCCCAGTTTCAAACTCTGCTCTCTGTAACATTCCATTCCACCACAGTCTCCAACCTCTGGATTCTGCACCGATTTTGCTGCACCCCAGTCTCCAAACTCTGTTCTCTGCAACAGTTCTTCTGCTTCCCATTCTCCAACCTCTGCTCTCTGTAACAGTTCTTCTGTACCACAGTCTTCAACCTCTGCTCTCTGTAACAGTACTTCTGCACCACAATCTCAAACCTCTGCTTTCTGTATCAGTCCTTCTGCACCACTGTTTCCAACCTCTGTTCTCTGTAATAGTCTTTCTGCACCTCTTTCTCCAACCTCTGCTCTCTGCACCTTACTTCTGCCCCATTCTCTAACCTCTGCTCTCTTCTACAGTTCTTCTGAACCACAGTCTAAAACATCTGCTTTCTGCAACAGTCCTTCTGTACCC
>NW_027521977.1:0-39887 GCF_052094955.1 Ictidomys tridecemlineatus
AACAGAGTGAAACCTAAAAATGAAAACGGTTACTGCAAACGAACGGTTTAACCTAGAAGAACGAAATTTGGTGAGCCAAGTGGTTTTGGTGTACTGATCATTACCTGAAAGAATCATCAAGATTCGGTGAAAAAATGTTTGCTGAGATTTTAGGCAACTCGTTTTTTTTTGGAGGCTTGGCAACCCCTTTCCATGAAAGTGATTTTCGCCAGTCTCTGCTTAGGGCTATATCAACAGCAAACAAAGCATACAGATAGAAATTGAAACTGCTTTATTATGTCAAGTTTCAAAGAGCTAGCACAAACCGTGTTTGATTTAGAGTTCCAAATACATGTATCCCTATAGGAGAAAACAGAGTGAAACCTAAAAATGAAAACGGTTACTGCAAACGAACGGTTTAACCTGGAGGAACGAAATTTGATGAGCCAAGTGGATTTGGTGTACTGATCATTACCTGAAAGAATCATCAAGTTTGGGTTAAAAATGTTTGCTGAGATTTCAGGCAACTCTTAGTTTTTTGGAAGCTTGGCAACCCATTTCCATGAAAGTGATGTTCGCCAGTCTCTACTTAGGGCTACATCAACAGCAAACAAAGCATCGAGATAGAACTTGACACTGCTTTATTGTGTCAAGTTTCAAAGAGCTAGCACAAACCGTGTTTGATTTAGAGTTCCAAATACATGTATCCCTATAGGAGAAAACTGAGTGAAACCTAAAAATGAAAACGGTTACTGCAAACGAACGGTTTAACCTAGAAGAACGAAATTCGGTGAGCCAAGTAGTTTTGGTTTACTAATCATTACCTGAAAGAATCATCAAGATTCGGTGAAAAAATGTTTGCTGAGATTTCAGGCAACTCGTAGTTTTTTGGAAGCTTGGCAACCTTTTTCCATGAAAGTAATTTTCGCCAGTCTCTGCTTAGGGCTACATCAACAGCAAACAAACCATAGAAATAGAAGTTGAAACTGCTTTATTGTGTCAAGTTTCAAAGAGCTAGCACAAACCGTGTTTGATTTAGAGTTCCAAATACATGTATCCCTATAGGAGAAAACAGAGTGAAACCTAAAAATGAAAACGGTTACTGCAAACGAACGGTTTAACCTAGAGGAACGAAATTTGGTGAGCCAAGTGGTTTTGGTGTACTGATCATTACCTGAAAGAATCATCAAGATTCGGTGAAAAAATGTTTGCTGAGATTTTAGGCAACTCGTTTTTTCTTGTAGGCTTGGCAACCCCTTTCCATGAAAGTGATTTTCGCCAGTCTCTGCTTAGGGCTATATCAACAGCAAACAAAGCATAGAGATAGAAATTGAAACTGCTTTATTATGTCAAGTTTCAAAGAGCTAGCACAAACCGTGTTTGATTTAGAGTTCCAAATACATGTATCCCTATAGGAGAAAACAGAGTGAAACCTAAAAATGAAAACGGTTACTGCAAACGAACGGTTTAACCTAGAGGAACGAAATTTGATGAGCCAAGTGGATTTGGTGTACTGATCATTACCTGAAAGAATCATCAAGTTTGGGTTAAAAATGTTTGCTGAGATTTCAGGCAACTCGTAGTTTTTTGGAAGCTTGGCAACCCATTTCCATGAAAGTGATGTTCGCCAGTCTCTACTTAGGGCTACATCAACAGCAAACAAAGCATAGAGATAGAACTTGAAAGTGCTTTATTGTGTCAAGTTTCAAAGAGCTAGCACAAACCGTGTTTGATTTAGAGTTCCAAATATATGTATCCCTATAGGAGAAAACAGAGTGAAACCTAAAAATGAAAACGGTTACAGCAAACGAACGGTTTAACCTAGAAGAACGAAATTTTGGTGAGCCAAGTGGTTTTGGTGTACTGATCATTACCTGAAAGAATCATCAAGATTGGGTGAAAAAATGTTTGCTGAGATTTCAGGCAACTCGTAGTTTTTTGGAAGCTTGGCAACCCCTTTCCATGAAAGTGATATTCGCCTGTCTCTGCTTAGGGCTACATCAACAGCAAACAAAGCATAGAGATAGAACTTGAAACTGCTTGATTGTTTCAAGTTTCAAAGAGCTAGCACAAACCGTGTTTGATTTAGAGTTCAAAATACATGTATCCCTATAGCAGAAAACAGAGTGAAACCTAAAAATGAAAACGGTTACTGCAAACGAACGGTTTAACCTAGAAGAACAAAATTTGGTGAGCCAAGTGGTTTTGGTGTACTGATCATTACCTGAAAGAATCATCAAGATTGGGTGAAAAAATGTTTTCTGAGACTTCAAGCAACTCGTAGTTTTTTGGAAGCTTGGCAACCCCTTTGCATGAAAGTGATTTTCGCCAGTCTGTGCTTAGGGCTACATCAACAGCAAACGAAGTATAGAGATAGAAATTGAAACTGCGTTATTGTGTCAAGTTTCAAAGAACTAGCACAAATCGTATTTGATTTAGAGTTCCAAATACATGTATCCCTATAGGAGAAAACAGAATGAAACCTAAAAATGAAAACGGTTACTGCAAACGAACGGTTTAACCTAGAAGAACGAAATTTGGTGAGCCAAGTGGTTTTGGTGTACTGATCATTACCTGAAAGAATCATCAAGATTGGGTGAGAAAATGTTTGCTGAGATTTCAGGCAACTCGTAGTTTTTTGGAAGCTTGGCAACCCCTTTTCATGAAAGTGATTTTCGCCAGTCTCTCCTTAGGGCTACACCAACAGCAAACAAAGCATAGAGATAGAACTTGAAACTGCTTTATTGTGTCAAGATTCAAAGAGCTAGCACAAACCGTGTTTGATTTAGAGTTCCAAATACATGTATCCCTATAGGAGAAAACAGAGTGAAAACTAAAAATGAAAATGGTTACTGAAAACGAACGGTTTAACCTAGAAGAACGAAATTTGGTGAGCCAAGTGGTTTTGGTGTACTGATCATTACCTGAAAGAATCATCAAGATTGGGTGAAATAATGTTTGCTGAGATTTCAGGCAACTCGTAGTTTTTCGGAAGCTTGGCAACCCCTTTTTATGAAAGTGATTTTCGCCAGTCTCTGCTTAGGGCTACATCAACAGCAAACAAACCATAGAGATAGAACTTGAAACTGCTTTATTGTGTCAAGTTTCAAAGAGCTAGCACAAACCGTGTTTGATTTAGAGTTCCAAATACATGTATCCCTATAGGAGAAAACAGATTGAATCCTAAAAATGAAAACGGTTACTGCAAATGAACGGTTTAACCTAGAAGAACGAAATTTGGTGAGCCAAGTGGTTTTGGTGTACTGATCATTACCTGAAAGAATCATCAAGATTGGGTGAAAAAATGTTTGCTGAGATTTCAGGCAACTCGTAGTTTTTTGGAAGCTTGGCAACCTTTTTCCATGAAAGTGATTTTCGCCAGTCTCTGCTTAGGGCTACATCAACAGCAAACAAAGCATAGAGATAGAACTTGAAACTGCTTTATTGTGTTAAGTTTCAAAGAGCTAGCACAAACCGTATTTGATTTAGAGTTCCAAATACATGTATCCCTATAGGAGAAAACAGAGTGAAACCTAAAAATGAAAACGGTTACTGCAAACGAACGGTTTAACCTAGAAGAACGAAATTTGGTGAGCCAAGTGATTTTGGTGTACTGATCATTACCTGAAAGAATCATCAAGATTGGGTGAAATAATGTTTGCTGGGATTTCAGGGAACTCGTAGTTTTTTGGAAGCTTGGCAACCCCTTTCCATGAAAGTGATTTTCGCCAGTCTCTGCTTAGGGCTACATCAACAGCAAACAAACCATAGAGATAGAACTTGAAACTGCTTTATTGTGTCAAGTTTCAAAGAGCTAGCACCAACCGTGTTTGATTTAGAGTTCCAAATACATGTATCCCTATAGGAGAAAACAGAGTGAAACCTAAAAATGAAAACGGTTACTGCAAACGAACGGTTTAACCTAGAAGAACGAAATTTGGTGAGCCAAGTGGTTTTGGTGTACTGATCATTACCTGAAAGAATCATCAAG
This sequence comes from Ictidomys tridecemlineatus, assembly GCF_052094955.1. Lineage (NCBI taxonomy): Eukaryota > Metazoa > Chordata > Mammalia > Rodentia > Sciuridae > Ictidomys > Ictidomys tridecemlineatus. Next base: position 3,971 of record NW_027521977.1, read on the forward strand.
ATTGGGTGAAAAAATGTTTGCTGAGATTTCAGGCAACTCGTAGTTTTTTGGAAGCTTGGCAACCTTTTTCCATGAAAGTGATTTTCGCCAGTCTCTGCTTAGGGCTACATCAACAGCAAACAAAGCATAGAGATAGAACTTGAAACTGCTTTATTGTGTCAAGTTTCAAAGAGCTAGCACAAACCGTGTTTGATTTAGAGTTCCAAATACATGTATCCCTATAGGAGAAAACAGAGTGAAACCTAAAAATGAAAACGGTTACTGCAAACGAACGGTTTAACCTAGAAGAACGAAATTTGGTGAGCCAAGTGATTTTGGTGTACTGATCATTACCTGAAAGAATCATCAAGATTGGGTGAAATAATGTTTGCTGAGATTTCAGGGAACTCGTAGTTTTTTGGAAGCTTGGCAACCCCTTTCCATGAAAGTGATTTTCGCCAGTCTCTGCTTAGGGCTACATCAACAGCAAACAATCCATAGAGATAGAACTTGAAACTGCTTTGTTGTGTCAAGTTTCAAAGAGCTAGCACAAACCGTGTTTGATTTAGAGTTTCAAATACATGTATCCTTATAGGAGAAAACAGAGTGAAACTTAAAAATGAAAACGGTTACTGCAAACGAACGATTTAACCTAGAAGAACGAAATTTGGTGAGCCAAGTGGTTTTGGTGTACTGATCATTACCTGAAAGAATCATCAAGATTGGGTGAAAAAATTTTTGCTGAGATTTCAGGCAACTCGTAGTTTTTTGGAAGCTTGGCAACCCCTTTCCATGAAAGTGATTTTCGCCAGTCTCTGCTTAGGGCTACATCAACAGCAAACAAACCATAGAGATAGAACTTGAAACTGCTTTATTGTGTCAAGTTTCAAAGAGCTAGCACATACCGTGTTTGATTTAGAGTTCCAAATATATGTATCCCTATAGGAGAAAACAGAGTGAAACCTAAAAATGAAAACGGTTACTGCAAACGAACGGTTTAACCTAGAAGAACGAAATTTGGTGAGCCAAGTGGTTTTGGTGTACTGATCATTACCTGAAAGAATCATCAAGATATGGTTAAAAAATGGTTGCTGAGATTTCAGGCAACTCGTAGTTTTTTGGAAGCTTGGCAACCCCTTTCCACGAAAGTGATATTCACCAGTCTCTGCTTAGGGCTACAACAACAGCAAACAAAGCATAGAGATAGAACTTGAAACTGCTTTATTATGTAAAGTTTCAAAGAGCTAGCACAAACCGTTTTTGATTTAGAGTTCCAAATACATGGATCTCTATAGGAGAAAACAAAGTGAAACCTAAAAATGAAAACGGTTACTGCAAACGAACGGTTTAACCTAGAGGAACGAAATTTGGTGAGCCGAGTGGTTTTGGTGTACTGATCATTACCTGAAAAAATCATCAAGATTGGGTGAAAAAATGTTTGCTGAGATTTCAGGCAACTCGTAGTTTTCTGGAAGCTTGGCAACCCCTTTCCATGAAAGTGACGTTCGCCAGTCTCTGCTTAGGGCTACATCAACAGCAAACAAAGAATAGAGATAGAACTTGAAACTGCTTTATTGTGTCAAGTTTCAAAGAGCTAGCACCAACCGTGTTTGATTTAGAGTTCCAAATACATGTATCCCTATAGGAGAAAACAGAGTGAAACCTAAAAATGAAAACGGTTACTGCAAACGAACGGTTTAACCTAGAAGAAAGAAATTTGGTGAGCCAAGTGGTTTTGGTGTACTGATCATTACCTGAAAAAATCATCAAGATTGGGTGAAAAAATGTTTGCTGAGATTTCAGGCAACTCGTAGTTTTTTGGAAGCTTGGCAACCCCTTTCCATGAAAGTGACGTTCGCCAGTCTCTGCTTAGGGCTACATCAACAGCAAACAAAGCATAGAGATAGAACTTGAAACTGCTTTATTGTGTCAAGTTTCAAAGAGCTAGCACCAACCGTGTTTGATTTAGAGTTCCAAATACATGTATCCCTATAGGAGAAAACAGAGTGAAACCTAAAAATGAAAACGGTTACTGCAAACGAACGGTTTAACCTAGAAGAACGAAATTTGGTGAGCCAAGTGGTTTTGGTGTACTGATCATTACCTGAAAGAATCATCAAGATTGGGGGAAAAAATGTTTGCTGAGATTTCAGGCAACTCGTAGTTTTTTGGAAGCTTGGCAACCCCTTTCCATGAAAGTGATTTTCGCCAGTCTCTGCTTAGGGCTACATAAACAGCAAACAAAGCATAGAGATAGAACTTGAAACTGCTTTATTGTGTCAAGTTTCAAAGAGCTAGCACAAACCGTGTTTGATTTAGAGTTCCAAATACATGTATCCCTATAGGAGAAAACAGAGTGAAACCTAAAAATTAAAATGGTTACTTCAAACGAACGGTTTAACCTAGAAGAACGAAATTTGGTGAGCCAAGTGGTTTTGGTGTACTGATCATTACCTGAAAGAATCAACAAGATTGGGGGAAAAAATGTTTGCTGAGATTTCAGGCAACTCGTAGTTTTTTGGAAGCTTGGCAACCCCTTTCCATGAAAGTGACGTTCGCCAGTCTCTGCTTAGGGCTACATCAACAGCACACAAAGAATAGAGATAGAACTTGAAACTGGTTTATTGTGTCAAGTTTCAAAGAGCTAGCACCAACCGTGTTTGATTTAGAGTTCCAAATACATGTATCCCTATAGGCGAAAACAGAGTGAAACCTGAAATTTGAAAACGGTTACTGCAAACGAACGGTTTAACCTAGAAGAACGAAATTTGGTGAGCCAAGTGGTTTTGGTGTACTGATCATTACCTGAAAGAATCATCAATATTGGGTGAAAAAATGTTTGCAGAGATTTCAGGCAACTCGCAGTTTTTTGGAAGCTTGGCAACCCGTTTTCATGACAGTGATTTTCGCCAGTCTCTGCTTAGGGCTACATCAACAGCAAACAAAGCATAGAGATAGAACTTGAAACTGCTTTATGTTGTCAAGTTTCAAAGAGCTAGCACAAAGCATGGTTGATTTAGTGTTCCAAATGCATGTATTCCTATAGGAGAAAACAGAGTGAAACCTAAAAATGAAAACGGTTACTGCAAAAGAACGGTTTAACCTAGAAGAACGAAATTTGGTGAGCCAAGTGGTTTTGGTGTACTGATCATTACCTGAAAGAATCATCAAGATTTTGTGAAAAAATATTTGCTGAGATTTCAGGCAACTCGTACTTTTTTGGAAGCTTGGCAACCTCTTTCCATAAAAGTGATTTTCGCCAGTCTCTACTTAGAGCTACATCAACAGCAAACAAAGCATAGAGATAGAACTTGAAACTTCTTTATTGTGTGAAGTTTCAACGAACTAGCACAAACCGTGTTTGATTTAGAGTTCCAAATACAGGTATCTCTATAGGAGAAAACAGAGTGAAACCTAAAAATGAAAACGGTCACTGCAAACGAACAGTTTAACCTAGAAGAACGAAATTTGGTGAGCCTAGTGGTTTTGGTGTACTGATCATTATGTGAAAGAATCATCAAGATTTTGTGAAAAAATGTTTGCTGAGATTTCAGGAAACTCGTAGTTTTTTGGAAGCTTGGCAACCCCTTTCCATGAAAGTGATTTTCGCCAGTCTCTGCTTAGAGCTACATCAACAGCAAACAAAGCATAGAGATACAACTGGAAACTGCATTATTGTGTCAAGTTTCAAAGAGCTAGCACAAACCGTGTTTGATTTAGAGTTCCAAATACATGTATCCCTATAGAAGAAAACAGAGGGAAACCTAAAAAATGAAAACGGTTACTGAAAACGAACGGTTTAACCTAGAAGAACGAAATTTGGTGAGCCAAGTGGTTTTGGTGTACTGATCATTACCTGAAAGAATCATCAAGATTGGGTGAAAAAATGTTTGCTGAGATTTCAGGCAACTCGTAGTATTTTTGGAAGCTTGGCAACCCCTTTCCATGAAAGTGATTTTCGCCAGTCTCTGCTTAGGGCTACATCAACAGCAAACAAACCATAGAGATAGAACTGGAAACTGCTTTATGGTGCCAAGTTTCAAAAAGCTAGCCCAAACCGTGTTTGATTCAGAGTTCCAAATACATGTATCCCTATAGGAGAAAACAGAGTGAAACCTAAAAATGAAAACGGTTACGGCAAACGAACGGGTTAACCTTGAAGAACGAAATTTGGTGAGCCAAGTGGTTTTGGTGTACTGATCATTACCTGAAAGAATCATCAAGATTGGGTGAAAAAATGTTTGCTGAGATTTCAGGCAACTCGTAGTTTTTTGGAAGCTTGGCAACCCCTTTCCATGACAGTGATTTTCGCCAGTCTCTGCTTAGGGCTACATCAACAGCAAACAAAGCATAGAGATAAAACTGGAAACTGATTTATTGTGTCAAGTTTCAAAGAGCTAGCACAAACCGTGTTTGATTTAGAGTTCAAAAATACATGTATTTCTATAGGAGAAAACAGAGTGAAACCTAAAAATGAAAACGGTTACTGCAAACGAACGGTTTAACCTAGAAGAACGAAATTTGGTGAGCCAAGTGGTTTTAGTGTACTAATCATTACCTGAAAGAATCATCAAGATTGCGTGAAAAAATGTTTGCTTAGATTTCAGGAAACTAGTAGTTTTTTGGAAGCTTGGCAACCCCTTTCCATGAAAGGGATTTTCGCCAGTCTCTGCTTAGGGCTACATCAACAGCAAACAAAGCATAGAGATAGAACTTGAAACTGCTTTATTGTGTCAAGTTTCAAAGAGCTAGCACAAACCGTGTTTGATTTAGAGTTCCAAATACATGTATCCCTATAGGAGAAAACAAAGTGAAACCTAAAAATGAAAACGGTTACTGCAAACGAACGGTTAAACCTAGAAGAGCCAAATTTGGTGAGCCTAGGGGTCTTGGTGTACTGATCATTACCTGAAAGAATCATCAAGATTGGGTGAAAAAATGTTTGCTGAGATTTCAGGCAACTCGTAGTTTTTTGTAAGCTTGGCAACGCCTTTTCATGAAAGTGATTTTCGCAAGTCTCTGCTTAGGGCTACATCAACAGCAAACAAAAGCATAGAGATAGAACTTGAAACTGCTTTCTTGTGTCAAGTTTCAAAGAGCTAGCACAAAACCGTGTTTGATTTAGAGTTCCAAATACATGTATCCCTATAGGAGAAAACAGAGTGAAACCTAAAAATGAAAACGGTTACTGCAAACGAACGGTTTAACCTAGAAGAACGAAATTTGGCGAGCCAAGTGGTTTTGGTGTACTGATCATTACCTGAAAGAATCATCAAGATTGGGTGAAAAAATGTTTGCTGAGATTTCAGGCAACTCGTAGTTTTTTGGAAGCTTGGCAACCCCTTTCCATGAAAGTGATTTTCGCCAGTCTCTGCTTAGGGAACATTAAAAGCAAACAAACTATAGAGATAGAACTTGAAACTGCTTTATTGTGTCAAGATTCAAAGAGCTAGCACAAACCGTGTTTGATTTCGAGTTCCAAATACATGTATCCCTATAGGAGAAAACAGAGTGAAACCTAAAAATGAAAAGTGTTACTGCAAACGAACGGTTTAACCTAGAAGAACGAAATTTGGTGAGCAAAAGTGGTTTTGGTGTACTGATCATTACCTGAAAGAATCATCAAGATTGGGTGAAAAAATGTTTGCTGAGATTTCAGGCAACTCGTAGTTTTTTGGAAGCTTGGCAACTCCATTCCATGAAAGTGGTTTTCGCCAGTCTCTGCTTACGGCTACATCAACAGCACACAAACCATAGAGATAGAACTTGAAACTGCTTTATTGTGTCAAGATTCAAAGAGCTAGCACAAACCGTGTTTGATTTAGAGTTCCAAATACATGTATCCCTATAGGAGAAAACAGAGTGAAACCTAAAAATGAAAACGGTTACTGCAAACGAACGGTTTAACCTAGAAGAACGAAATTTGGTGAGCCAAGTGGGTTTGGTGTACTCATCTTTACTGAAAGAATCATCAAGATTGGGTGAAACAATGTTTGCTGAGATTTCAGGCAACTCGTAGTTTTTTGGAAGCTTGGCAACCCCTTTCCATGAAAGTGATTTTCGCCAGTCTCTGCTTAGGGCTACATCAACAGCACACAAACCATAGAGATAGAACTTGAAACTGCTTTATTGTGTCAAGATTCAAAAAGCTAGCACAAACCGTGTTTGATTTAGAGTTCCAAATACATGTATCCCTATAGGAGAAAACAGAGTGAAACCTAAAAATGAAAACGGTTACTGCAAACGAACGGTTTAACCTAGAAGAACGAATTTTGGCGAGCCAAGTGGTTTTGGTGTACTGATCATTACCTGAAAGAATCATCAAGATTGGGTGAAAAAATGTTTGCTGAGATTTCCAGGCAACTCGTAGTTTTTTGGAAGCTTGGCAACCCTTTCCATGAAAGTGATTTTCGCCAGTCTCGGCTTAGGCTGCATCAACAGCAAACAAAGCATAGAGATAGAACTGGAAGCTGCTTTATTGTGTCAAGTTTTCAAAGAGCTAGCACAAAACCGTGTTTGATTTAGAGTTCATAATACATGTATCCCTAAAAGAGAAAACAGAGTGAAACCTAAAAATGAAAACGGTTACTGCAAACGAACGGTTTAACCTAGAAGAACGAAATTTGGTGAGCCAAGTGGTTTTGGTGTCCTGATCATTACCTGAAAGAATCATGAAGATTGGGTGAAAAAATGTTTGCTGAGATTTTCAGGCAACTCGTAGTTTTTTGGAAGCTTGGCAACCCCTTTACATTAAAGTGATTTTCTCCAGTCTCTGCTTAGGGCTACATCAACAGCAAAGAAAGCATAGAGATAAAACTTGAAACTGCTTTATTGTGTCAAGTTTCAAAGAGCTAGCACAAACCGTGTTTGATTTAGAGTTCCAAATACATGTATCCCTATAGGAGAAAACAGAGTGAAACCTAAAAATGAATACGGTAACTGCAAACGAACGGTTAACCTAGAAGAACGAAATTTGGTGAGCCAAGTGGTTTTGGTGTACTGATCATTACCTGAATGAATCATGAAGATTGGGTGAAAAAATGTTTGCTGAGATTTCAGGCAACTTGTAGTTTTTTGGAAGCTTGGCAACCCCTTTCCATGAAAGTGATTTTCGCCAGTCTCTGCTTAGGGCTCCATTAACAGCAAACAAAGCATAGAGATAGAAGTTGAAACTGCTTTATTGTGTCAAGTTTCAAAGAGCTAGCACAAACCGTGTTTGATTTAGAGTTCCAAATAATGTATTTCTATAGGAGAAAACAGAGTGAAACCTAAAAATGAAAACGGTTACTGCAAACGAACGGTTTAACCTAGAAGAACGAAATTTGGTGAGCCTAGTGGTTTTGGTGTACTGATCATTACCTGAAAGAATCATCAAGATTGGGTGAAAAAATATTTGCTGAGATTTAAGGCAACTCGTAGTTTTTTGGAAGCTTGGCAACCCCTTTCCATGAAAGGGATTTTCGCCAGGCTGTACTTAGGGCTACATCAACAGCAAACAAAGCATAGAGATAGAACTTGAAACTGCTTTATTGTGTCAAGTTTCAAAGAGCTAGCACAAACCGTGTTTGATTTAGAGTTCCAAATACATGTATCCCTATAGGAGAAAACAGAGTGAAACCTAAAAATGAAAACGGTTACTGCAAACGAACGGTTTAACCTAGAAGAACGAAATTTGGTGAGCCAAGTGGTTTTGGTGTACTGATCATTACCTGAAAGAATCATCAAGATTGGGTGAAAAAATGTTTGCTGAGATTTCAGGAAACTCGTAGTTTTTTGGAAGCTTGGCAACCCCTTTCCATGAAAGTGATTTTCGCCAGTCTCTGCTTAGGACTACCACAACAGCAAACAAAGGATAGAGATAGAACTGGAAACTGCTTTATTGTGTCAAGTTTCAAAGAGCTAGCACAAACCGTGTTTGATTTAGAGTTCCCAATACATGTATCCCTATAGGAGAAAACAGAGTGAAACCTAAAAATGAAAACGGTTACTGCAAACGAACGGTTTAACCTAGAAGAACGAAATTTGGTGAGCCAAGTGGTTTTGGTGTACTGATCATTACCTGAAAGAATAATCAAGATTGGGTGAAAAAATGTTTGCTGAGATTTCAGGAAACTGGTAGTTTTTTGGAAGCTTGGCAACCCCTTTCCATGAAAGTGATTTTCGCCAGTCTCTGCTTAGGACTACCACAACAGCAAACAAAGGATAGAGATAGAACTGGAAACTGCTTTATTGTGTCAAGTTTCAAAGAGCTAGCACAAACCGTGTTTGATTTAGAGTTCCCAATACATGTATCCCTATAGGAGAAAACAGAGTGAAACCTAAAAATGAAAACGGTTACTGCAAACGAATGGTTTAACCTAGAAGAACGAAATTTGGTGAGCCAAGTGGTTTTGGTGTACTGATCATTACCTGAAAGAATCATCAAGATTGGGTGAAACAATGTTTGCTGAGATTTCAGGCAACTCGTAGTTTTTTGGAAGCTTGGCAACCCCTTTGCATGAAAGTGATTTTCGCCAGTCTCTGCTTAGGGCTCCATTAACAGCAAACAAAGCATAGAGATAGAACTTGAAACTGCTTTATTGTGTCAAGTTTCAAAGAGCTAGCACAAACCGTGTTTGATTTAGAGTTCCAAATAATGTATCCCTATAGGAGAAAACAGAGTGAAACCTAAAAATGAAAACGGTTACTGCAAACGAACGGTTTAACCTAGAAGAACGAAATTTGGTGAGCCTAGTGGTTTTGGTGTACTGATCATTACTTGAAAGAATCATCAAGATTGGGTGAAAAAATGTTTGCTGAGATTTCAGGCAACTCGTAGTTTTTTGGAAGCTTGGCAACCCCTTTCCATGAAAGTGATTTTCGCCAGGCTCTGCTTAGGGCTACATCAACAGCAAACAAAGCATAGAGATAGAACTTGAAACTGCTTTATTGTGTCAAGTTTCAAAGAGCTAGCACAAACCGTGTTTGATTTAGAGTTCCAAATAATGTATCCCTATAGGAGAAAACAGAGTGAAACCTAAAAATGAAAACGGTTACTGCAAACGAACGGTTTAACCTAGAAGAACGAAATTTGGTGAGCCTAGTGGTTTTGGTGTACTGATCATTACTTGAAAGAATCATCAAGATTGGGTGAAAAAATGTTTGCTGAGATTTCAGGCAACTCGTAGTTTTTTGGAAGCTTGGCAACCCCTTTCCATGAAAGTGATTTTCGCCAGGCTCTGCTTAGGGCTACATCAACAGCAAACAAAGCATAGAGATAGAACTTGAAACTGCTTTATTGTGTCAAGTTTCAAAGAGCTAGCACAAACCGTGTTTGATTTAGAGGTCCAAATACATGTATCAAGATAGGAGAAAACAGAGTGAAACCTAAAAATGAAAACGGTTACTGCAAACGAACGGTTTAACCTAGAAGAACGAAATTTGGTGAGCCAAGTGGTTTTGGTGTACTGATCATTACCTGAAAGAATCATCAAGATTGGGTGAAAAAATGTTTGCTGACATTTCAGGCAACTCGTAGTTTTTTGGAAGCTTGGCAACCCCTTTCCATGAAAGTGATTTTCGCCAGTCTCTGCTTAGGGCTACATCAACAGCAAACAAAGCATAGAGAGAGAACTTTTAACTGCTTTATTGTGTCAAGTTTCAAAGAGCTAGCCCAAACCATGTTTGATTTAGAGTTCCCAATACATGTATCCCTATTGTAGAAAACAGAGAGAAACCTAAAAATGAAAACGGTTACTGCAAACGAACTGTTTAACTTAGAAGAACGAAATTTGGTGAGCCAAGTGGTTTTGGTGTACTGATAATTATCTGAAAGAATCATCAAGATTGGGTGAAAAAATGTTTGCTGAGATTTCAGTCAACTCATAGTTTTGTGGAAGCTTGTCAACCCCTTTCCATGAAAGTGATTTTCGCCAGTCTCTGCTTAGGGCTACATCAACAGCAAACAAAGCATAGAGAGAGAACTTGAAACTGCTTTATTGTGTCAAGTTTCAAAGAGCTAGCACAAACCGTGTTTTATTTAGAGTTCCAAATACATGTATCCCTATAGGAGAAAACAGAGTGAAACCTAAAAATGAAAACGGTTACTGCAAACGAACGGTTTAACCTAGTCGAACGAAATTTGGTGAGCCAAGTGGTTTTGGTGTACTGATAATTACCTGAAAGAATCATCAAGATTGGGTGAAACAGGTTTGCTGAGATTTCAGGCAACTCGTAGTTTTTTGGAAGCTTGGCAACCCCTTTCCATGAAAGTGATTTTCGCCAGTCTCTGCTTAGGGCTACATCAACAGCAAACAAACCATAGAGACAGAACTTGAAACTGCTTTATTGTTTCAAGTTTCAAAGAGCTAACACAAACCGTGTTTGATTTAGAGTTCCAAATACATGTATCCCTATAGGAAAAAACAGAGTGAAACCTAAAAATGAAAATGGTTACTGCAAACGAACTGTTTAACCTAGAAGAACGAAATTTGGTGAGCCAAGTGGTTTTGGTTTACTAATCATTACCTGAAAGAATTATCAAGATTGGGTGAAAAAATGTTTGCTGAGATTTCAGGCAACTCGTAGTTTTTTGGAAGCTTGGCAACCCCTTTCCATGAAAGTGATTTTCGCCAGGCTCTGCTTAGGGCTACATCAACAGCAAAAAAAGCATGGAGAAAGAACTTGAAACTGCTTTATTGTGTCAAGTTTCAAAGAGCTAGCACAAACCGTGTTTGATTTAGAGTTAGATATACATGTATCCCAATAGGAGAAAACAGAGTGAATCCTAAAAATGAAAACGGTTACTGCAAACGAACGGTTTAACCTAGAAGAACGAAATTTGGTGAGCCAAGTGGTTTTGGTGTACTGATCATTACCTGAAAGAATCATCAAGATTGGGTGAAAAAATGTTTGCTGAGATTTCAGGCAACTCGTAGTTTTTTGGAAGCTTGGCAACCCCTTTCCATGAAAGTGATTTTCGCCAGTCTCTGCTTAGGGCTACATCAACAGCAAACAAAGCATAGAGATAGAACTTGAAACTGCTTTATTGTGTAAAGTTTCAAAGAGGTAGCACAAACCGTGTTTGATTTAGAGTTCCAAATACATGTATCCCTATAGGAGAAAACAGAGTGAAACCTAAAAATGAAAATGGTTACTGCAAACGAACGGTTTTACCTAGAAGAACGAAATTTGGTGAGCCAAGTGGTTTTGGTGTACTGATCATTACCTGAAAGAATTATCAAGATTGGGTGAAAAAATGTTTGCTGAAATTTCAGGCAACTCGTAGTTTTTTGGAAGCTTGGCAACCCCTTTCCATGAAAGTGATTTTCGCCAGGCTCTGCTTAGTTCTACATCAACAGCAAACAAAGCATAGAGAGCGAACTTGTAACTGCTTTATTGTGTCAAGTTTCAAAGAGCTAGCACAAACCGTGTTTGATTTAGAGTTCCCAATACATGTATCCCTATAGGAGAAAACAGAGAGAAACCTAAAAATGAAAACGGTTACTGCAAACGAACTGTTTAACCTAGAAGAACGAAATTTAATGAGCCAAGTGGTTTTGGTGTACTGATAATTACCTGAAAGAATCATCAAGATTGGGTGAAAAAATGTTTGCTGAGATTTCAGTCAACTCGTAGTTTTGTAGAAGCTTGTCAACCCCTTTCCATGAAAGAGATTTTCGCCAGTCTCTGCTTAGTGCTACATCAACAGCAAACAAAGCATAGAGAGAGAACTTGAAACTGCTTTATTGTGTCAAGTTTCAAAGAGCTAGCACAAACCGTGTTTGATTTAGAGTTCCAAATACATGTATCCCTATAGGAGAAAACAGAGTGAAACCTAAAAATAAAAACGGTTACTGCAAACGAACGGTTTAACCTAGAGGAACGAAATTTGGTGAGCCAAGTGGTTTTGGTGTACTGATCATTACCTGAAAGAATCATCAAGATTGGGTGAAAAAATGTTTGCTGAGATTTCAGGCAACTCGTAGTTATTTGGAAGCTTGGCAACCCCTTTCCATGAAAGTGATTTTGCCAGTTTCTGCTTAGGGCTACATCAACAGCAAACAAACCATAGAGATAGAACTTGAAACTGCTTTATTGTGTCAAGTTTCAAAGAGGTAATACAAACCGTGGTTAATTTACAGTTCCAAATACATGTATCCCTATAGGAGAAAACAGAGTGAAACCTAAAAATGAAAACGGTTACTGCAAACGAACGGTTTAACCTAGAAGAACGAAATTTGGTGAGCCAAGTGGTTTTGGTGTACTGATCATTACCTGAAAGAATCATCAAGATTGGGTGAAAAAATGTTTGCTGAGATTTCAGGCAACTCGTAGTTTTTTGGAAGCTTGGCAACCCCTTTCCATGAAAGTGATTTTCGCCAGTCTCTGCTTAGGGCTACATCAACAGCAAACAAAGCATAGAGAGAGAACTTGAAACTGCTTTATAGTGTCAAGTTTCAAAGAGCTAACACAAACCGTGTTTGATTTAGAGTTCCAAATACATGTATCCCTATAGGAGAAAACAGAGTGAAACCTAAAAATGAAAACGGTTACTACAAACGAACGGTTTAACCTAGAAGAACGAAATTTGGTGAGCCAAGTGGTTTTGGTGTACTGATCATTACCTGAAAGAATTATCAAGATTGGGTGAAAAAATGTTTGCTGAAATTTCAGGCAACTCGTAGTTTTCTGAAAGCTTGGCAACCCCTTTTCATGAAAGTGATTTTCGCCAGGCTCTGCGTAGGGCTACATCAACAGCAAAAAAAGCATGGAGAAAGAACTTGAAACTGCTTTATTGTGTCAAGTTTCAAAGAGCTAGCACAAACCGTGTTTGATTTAGAGTTCCAAATACATGTATCCCTATAGGAGAAAACAGAGTGAAACCTACAAATGAAAACGGTTACTGCAAACGAACGGTTTAACCTAGAAGAACGAAATTTGTTGAGCCAAGTGGTTTTGGGGTACTGATCATTACCTGAAAGAATCATCAAGATTGGGTGAAAAAATGTTTGCTGAGATTTCTGGCAACTCGCAATTTTTTAGAAGCTTGGCAACCCCTTTCCATGAAAGTGATTTTCGCCAGTCTCTGCTTAGGGCTACATCAACAGCAAACAAAGCATAGAGATAGAACTGGAAACTGCTTTATTGTGTCAAGTTTCAAAGAGCTAGCACAAACCGTGTTTGATTTAGAGTTCCAAATACATGTATCCCTATAGGAGAAAACAGAGTGAAACCTAAAAATGAAAACGGTTACTGCAAACGAACGGTTTAACCTAGAAGAACGAAATTTGGTGAGCCAAGTGGTTTAGGTGTACTGATCATTACCTGAAAGAATCATCAATATTGGGTGAAAAAATGTTTGCTGAGATTTCAGGCAACTCGTAGTTTTTTGGAAGCTTGGCAACCCCTTTCCATGAAAGTGATTTTCGCTAGTCTCTGCTTAGGGCTACATCAACAGCAAACAAAGCCTGGAGAGAGAACTTGAAACTGCTTTATTGTGTCAAGTTTCAAAGAGCTAGCACAAACCGTGTTTGATTTAGAGTTCCCAATACATGTATCCCTATAGGAGAAAACAGAGAGAAACCTAAAAATGAAAACGGTTACTGCAAACCAACGGTTTAACCTAGAACAACAAAATTTGGTGAGCCAAGTGGTTTTGGTTTACTGATCATTACCTGAAAGAATCATCAAGATTGGGTGAAAAAATGTTTGCTGAGATTTTAGGCAACTCGTAGTTTTTTGAAAGCTTTGCAACCCCTTTCCATGAAAGTCATTTTCGCCAGTCTCTGCTTAGGGCTACATCAACAGCAAACAAAGCCTGGAGAGAGAACTTGAAACTGCTTTATTTTGTCAAGTTTCAAAAAGCTAGCACAAACAGTGTTTGATTTAGAGTTCCAAATACATGTATATCCCTATAGGAGAAAACAGAGTGAAACCTAAAAATGAAAACGGTTATTGCAAAAGAACGGTTTAAGCTAGAAGAACGAAATTTGGTGAGCCAAGTGGTTTTGGTGTACTGATCATTACCTGAAAGAATCATCAAGATTGGGTGAAAAAATGTTTGCTGAGATTTCAGGGAACTCGTAGTTTTTTGGAAGCTTGGCAACCCCTTTCCATGAAAGTGATTTTCGCCAGTCTCTGCTTAGGGCTACATCAACAGCAAAGAATGCATAGAGATAGAATTGAAACTGCTTTATTGTGTCAAGTTTCAAAGAGCTAGCACAAACCGTGTTTGATTTAGAGTTCAAAATACATGTATCCCTATAGGAGAAAACAGAGTGAAACCTAAAAATGTAAACGGTTACTGCAAACGAACGGTTTAACCTAGAAGAACGAAATTTGGTGATCCAAGTGGTTTTGGTGTAATGATCATTACCTGAAAGAATCATCAAGATTGGGTGAAAAAATGTTTGCTGAGATTTCAGGCAACTCGTAGTTTTTTGGAAGCTTGGCAACCCCTTTCCATTAAAGGGATTTTCGCCAGTCTCTGCTAAGGGCTACATCAACAGCAAACAAGGCCTGGAGAGAGAACTTGAATCTGCTTTATTGTGTCAAGTTTCAAAGAGCTAGCACAAACCGTGTTTGATTTAGAGTTCCAAATACATGTATCCCTATAGGAGAAAACAGAGTGAAACCTAAAAATGAAAACGGTTACTGCAAACGAACGGTTTAACCTAGAAGAACGAAATTTGTTGAGCCAAGTGGTTTTGGTGTACTGATCATTACCTGAAAGAATCATCAAGATTGGGTGAAAAAATGTTTGCTGAGATTTCTGGCAACTCGTAATTTTTTAGAAGCTTGGCAACCCCTTTCCATGAAAGTGATTTTCGCCAGTCTCTGCTTAGGGCTACATCAACAGCAAACAAAGCATAGAGATAGAACTTCAAACTGCTTTATTGTGTCAAGTTTCAAAGAGCTAGCACAAACCGTGTTTGATTTAGAGTTCCAAATACATGTATCCCTATAGGAGAAAACAGAGTGAAACCTAAAAATGAAAACGGTTACTGCAAACGAACGGTTTAACCTAGAAGAACGAAATTTGGTGAGCCAAGTGGTTTTGGTGTACTGATCATTACCTGAAAGAATCATCAAGATTGGGTGAAAAAATGTTTGCTGACATTTCAGGCAACTCGTAGTTTTTTGGAAGCTTGGCAACCCCTTTCCATGAAAGTGATTTTCGCCAGGCTCTGCTTAGGGCTACATCAACAGCAAACAAAGCATAGAGATAGAACTTGAAACTGCTTTATTGTGTCAAGTTTCAAAGAGCTAGCACAAACCGTGTTTGATTTAGAGGTCCAAATACATGTATCAAGATAGGAGAAAACAGAGTGAAACCTAAAAATGAAAACGGTTACTGCAAACGAACGGTTTAACCTAGAAGAACGAAATTTGGTGAGCCAAGTGGTTTTGGTGTACTGATCATTACCTGAAAGAATCATCAAGATTGGGTGAAAAAATGTTTGCTGACATTTCAGGCAACTCGTAGTTTTTTGGAAGCTTGGCAACCCCTTTCCATGAAAGTGATTTTCGCCAGTCTCTGCTTAGGGCTACATCAACAGCAAACAAAGCATAGAGAGAGAACTTTTAACTGCTTTATTGTGTCAAGTTTCAAAGAGCTAGCCCAAACCATGTTTGATTTAGAGTTCCCAATACATGTATCCCTATTGTAGAAAACAGAGAGAAACCTAAAAATGAAAACGGTTACTGCAAACGAACTGTTTAACCTAGAAGAACGAAATTTGGTGAGCCAAGTGGTTTTGGTGTACTGATAATTATCTGAAAGAATCATCAAGATTGGGTGAAAAAATGTTTGCTGAGATTTCAGTCAACTCATAGTTTTGTGGAAGCTTGTCAACCCCTTTCCATGAAAGTGATTTTCGCCAGTCTCTGCTTAGGGCTACATCAACAGCAAACAAAGCATAGAGAGAGAACTTGAAACTGCTTTATTGTGTCAAGTTTCAAAGAGCTAGCACAAACCGTGTTTTATTTAGAGTTCCAAATACATGTATCCCTATAGGAGAAAACAGAGTGAAACCTAAAAATGAAAACGGTTACTGCAAACGAACGGTTTAACCTAGTCGAACGAAATTTGGTGAGCCAAGTGGTTTTGGTGTACTGATAATTACCTGAAAGAATCATCAAGATTGGGTGAAACAGGTTTGCTGAGATTTCAGGCAACTCGTAGTTTTTTGGAAGCTTGGCAACCCCTTTCCATGAAAGTGATTTTCGCCAGTCTCTGCTTAGGGCTACATCAACAGCAAACAAACCATAGAGACAGAACTTGAAACTGCTTTATTGTGTCAAGTTTCAAAGAGCTAACACAAACCGTGTTTGATTTAGAGTTCCAAATACATGTATCCCT
The DNA here is from genome assembly GCF_052094955.1 of Ictidomys tridecemlineatus. Taxonomy (NCBI): domain Eukaryota; kingdom Metazoa; phylum Chordata; class Mammalia; order Rodentia; family Sciuridae; genus Ictidomys; species Ictidomys tridecemlineatus. The sequence goes on from NW_027521977.1 coordinate 20,292, forward strand.
ATAGGAGAAAACAGAGTGAAACCTAAAAATGAAAATGGTTACTGCAAACGAACTGTTTAACCTAGAAGAACGAAATTTGGTGAGCCAAGTGGTTTTGGTTTACTAATCATTACCTGAAAGAATTATCAAGATTGGGTGAAAAAATGTTTGCTGAGATTTCAGGCAACTCGTAGTTTTTTGGAAGCTTGGCAACCCCTTTCCATGAAAGTGATTTTCGCCAGGCTCTGCTTAGGGCTACATCAACAGCAAAAAAAGCATGGAGAAAGAACTTGAAACTGCTTTATTGTGTCAAGTTTCAAAGAGCTAGCACAAACCGTGTTTGATTTAGAGTTAGATATACATGTATCCCTATAGGAGAAAACAGAGTGAATCCTAAAAATGAAAACGGTTACTGCAAACGAACGGTTTAACCTAGAAGAACGAAATTTGGTGAGCCAAGTGGTTTTGGTGTACTGATCATTACCTGAAAGAATCATCAAGATTGGGTGAAAAAATGTTTGCTGAGATTTCAGGCAACTCGTAGTTTTTTGGAAGCTTGGCAACCCCTTTCCATGAAAGTGATTTTCGCCAGTCTCTGCTTAGGGCTACATCAACAGCAAACAAAGCATAGAGATAGAACTTGAAACTGCTTTATTGTGTAAAGTTTCAAAGAGGTAGCACAAACCGTGTTTGATTTAGAGTTCCAAATACATGTATCCCTATAGGAGAAAACAGAGTGAAACCTAAAAATGAAAATGGTTACTGCAAACGAACGGTTTAACCTAGAAGAACGAAATTTGGTGAGCCAAGTGGTTTTGGTGTACTGATCATTACCTGAAAGAATTATCAAGATTGGGTGAAAAAATGTTTGCTGAAATTTCAGGCAACTCGTAGTTTTTTGGAAGCTTGGCAACCCCTTTCCATGAAAGTGATTTTCGCCAGTCTCTGCTTAGTTCTACATCAACAGCAAACAAAGCATAGAGAGCGAACTTGTAACTGCTTTATTGTGTCAAGTTTCAAAGAGCTAGCACAAACCGTGTTTGATTTAGAGTTCCCAATACATGTATCCCTATAGGAGAAAACAGAGAGAAACCTAAAAATGAAAACGGTTACTGCAAACGAACTGTTTAACCTAGAAGAACGAAATTTAATGAGCCAAGTGGTTTTGGTGTACTGATAATTACCTGAAAGAATCATCAAGATTGGGTGAAAAAATGTTTGCTGAGATTTCAGTCAACTCGTAGTTTTGTAGAAGCTTGTCAACCCCTTTCCATGAAAGAGATTTTCGCCAGTCTCTGCTTAGTGCTACATCAACAGCAAACAAAGCATAGAGAGAGAACTTGAAACTGCTTTATTGTGTCAAGTTTCAAAGAGCTAGCACAAACCGTGTTTGATTTAGAGTTCCAAATACATGTATCCCTATAGGAGAAAACAGAGTGAAACCTAAAAATAAAAACGGTTACTGCAAACGAACGGTTTAACCTAGAGGAACGAAATTTGGTGAGCCAAGTGGTTTTGGTGTACTGATCATTACCTGAAAGAATCATCAAGATTGGGTGAAAAAATGTTTGCTGAGATTTCAGGCAACTCGTAGTTATTTGGAAGCTTGGCAACCCCTTTCCATGAAAGTGATTTTGCCAGTTTCTGCTTAGGGCTACATCAACAGCAAACAAACCATAGAGATAGAACTTGAAACTGCTTTATTGTGTCAAGTTTCAAAGAGGTAATACAAACCGTGGTTGATTTACAGTTCCAAATACATGTATCCCTATAGGAGAAAACAGAGTGAAACCTAAAAATGAAAACGGTTACTGCAAACGAACGGTTTAACCTAGAAGAACGAAATTTGGTGAGCCAAGTGGTTTTGGTGTACTGATCATTACCTGAAAGAATCATCAAGATTGGGTGAAAAAATGTTTGCTGAGATTTCAGGCAACTCGTAGTTTTTTGGAAGCTTGGCAACCCCTTTCCATGAAAGTGATTTTCGCCAGTCTCTGCTTAGGGCTACATCAACAGCAAACAAAGCATAGAGAGAGAACTTGAAACTGCTTTATAGTGTCAAGTTTCAAAGAGCTAACACAAACCGTGTTTGATTTAGAGTTCCAAATACATGTATCCCTATAGGAGAAAACAGAGTGAAACCTAAAAATGAAAACGGTTACTACAAACGAACGGTTTAACCTAGAAGAACGAAATTTGGTGAGCCAAGTGGTTTTGGTGTACTGATCATTACCTGAAAGAATTATCAAGATTGGGTGAAAAAATGTTTGCTGAGATTTCAGGCAACTCGTAGTTTTCTGAAAGCTTGGCAACCCCTTTTCATGAAAGTGATTTTCGCCAGGCTCTGCGTAGGGCTACATCAACAGCAAAAAAAGCATGGAGAAAGAACTTGAAACTGCTTTATTGTGTCAAGTTTCAAAGAGCTAGCACAAACCGTGTTTGATTTAGAGTTCCAAATACATGTATCCCTATAGGAGAAAACAGAGTGAAACCTACAAATGAAAACGGTTACTGCAAACGAACGGTTTAACCTAGAAGAACGAAATTTGTTGAGCCAAGTGGTTTTGGGGTACTGATCATTACCTGAAAGAATCATCAAGATTGGGTGAAAAAATGTTTGCTGAGATTTCTGGCAACTCGCAATTTTTTAGAAGCTTGGCAACCCCTTTCCATGAAAGTGATTTTCGCCAGTCTCTGCTTAGGGCTACATCAACAGCAAACAAAGCATAGAGATAGAACTGGAAACTGCTTTATTGTGTCAAGTTTCAAAGAGCTAGCACAAACCGTGTTTGATTTAGAGTTCCAAATACATGTATCCCTATAGGAGAAAACAGAGTGAAACCTAAAAATGAAAACGGTTACTGCAAACGAACGGTTTAACCTAGAAGAACGAAATTTGGTGAGCCAAGTGGTTTAGGTGTACTGATCATTACCTGAAAGAATCATCAATATTGAGTGAAAAAATGTTTGCTGAGATTTCAGGCAACTCGTAGTTTTTTGGAAGCTTGGCAACCCCTTTCCATGAAAGTGATTTTCGCTAGTCTCTGCTTAGGGCTACATCAACAGCAAACAAAGCCTGGAGAGAGAACTTGAAACTGCTTTATTGTGTCAAGTTTCAAAGAGCTAGCACAAACCGTGTTTGATTTAGAGTTCCCAATACATGTATCCCTATAGGAGAAAACAGAGAGAAACCTAAAAATGAAAACGGTTACTGCAAACCAACGGTTTAACCTAGAAGAACCAAATTTGGTGAGCCAAGTGGTTTTGGTTTACTGATCATTACCTGAAAGAATCATCAAGATTGGGTGAAAAAATGTTTGCTGAGATTTTAGGCAACTCGTAGTTTTTTGAAAGCTTTGCAACCCCTTTCCATGAAAGTCATTTTCGCCAGTCTCTGCTTAGGGCTACATCAACAGCAAACAAAGCCTGGAGAGAGAACTTGAAACTGCTTTATTGTGTCAAGTTTCAAAAAGCTAGCACAAACAGTGTTTGATTTAGAGTTCCAAATACATGTATATCCCTATAGGAGAAAACAGAGTGAAACCTAAAAATGAAAACGGTTATTGCAAAAGAACGGTTTAAGCTAGAAGAACGAAATTTGGTGAGCCAAGTGGTTTTGGTGTACTGATCATTACCTGAAAGAATCATCAAGATTGGGTGAAAAAATGTTTGCTGAGATTTCAGGGAACTCGTAGTTTTTTGGAAGCTTGGCAACCCCTTTCCATGAAAGTGATTTTCGCCAGTCTCTGCTTAGGGCTACATCAACAGCAAAGAATGCATAGAGATAGAATTGAAACTGCTTTATTGTGTCAAGTTTCAAAGAGCTAGCACAAACCGTGTTTGATTTAGAGTTCAAAATACATGTATCCCTATAGGAGAAAACAGAGTGAAACCTAAAAATGTAAACGGTTACTGCAAACGAACGGTTTAACCTAGAAGAACGAAATTTGGTGATCCAAGTGGTTTTGGTGTAATGATCATTACCTGAAAGAATCATCAAGATTGGGTGAAAAAATGTTTGCTGAGATTTCAGGCAACTCGTAGTTTGGAAGCTTGGCAACCCCTTTCCATTAAAGGGGATTTTCGCCAGTCTCTGCTAAGGGCTACATCAACCAGCAAACAAGGCCTGGAGAGAGAACTTGAATCTGCTTTATTGTGTCAAGTTTCAAAGAGCTAGCACAAACCGTGTTTGATTTAGAGTTCCAAATACATGTATCCCTATAGGAGAAAACAGAGTGAAACCTAAAAATGAAAACGGTAACTGCAAACGAACGGTTAACCTAGAAGAACGAAATTTGTTGAGCCAAGTGGTTTTGGTGTACTGATCATTACCTGAAAGAATCATCAAGATGGGTGAAAAAATGTTTGCTGAGATTTCTGGCAACTCGTAATTTTTTAGAAGCTTGGCAACCCCTTTCCATGAAAGTGATTTTCGCCAGTCTCTGCTTAGGGCTACATCAACAGCAAACAAAGCATAGAGATAGAACTTCAAACTGCTTTTTTGTGTCAAGTTTCAAAGAGCTAGCACAAACCGTGTTTGATTTAGAGTTCCAAATACATGTATCCCTATAGGAGAAAACAGAGTGAAACCTAAAATGAAAACGGTTACTGCAAACGAACGGTTTTAACCTAGAAGAACGAAATTTGGTGAGCCAAGTGGTTTAGGTGTACTGATCATTACCTGAAAGAATCATCAATATTGGGTGAAAAAATGTTTGCTGAGATTTCAGGCAACTCGTAGTTTTTTGGAAGCTTGGCAACCCCTTTCCATGAAAGTGATTTTCGCTAGTCTCTTGCTTAGGGCTACATCAACAGCAAACAAAGCCTGGAGAGAGAACTTGAAACTGCCTTTATTGTGTCAAGTTTCAAAAAGCTAGCACAAACAGTGTTTGATTTAGAGTTCCAAATACATGTATATCCCTATAGGAGAAAACAGAGTGAAACCTAAAAATGAAAACGGTTATTGCAAAAGAACGGTTTAAGCTAGAAGAACGAAATTTGGTGAGCCAAGTGGTTTTGGTGTACTGATCATTACCTGAAAAGAATCATCAAGATTGGGTGAAAAAATGTTTGCTGAGATTTCAGGGAACTCGTAGTTTTTTGGAAGCTTGGCAACCCTTTCCATGAAAGTGATTTTCGCCAGTCTCTGCTTAGGGCTACATCAACAGCAAAGAATGCATAGAGATAGAATTGAAACTGCTTTATTGTGTCAAGTTTCAAAGAGCTAGCACAAACCGTGTTTGATTTAGAGTTCAAAATACATGTATCCCTATAGAGAAAACAGAGTGAAACCTAAAAATGTAAACGGTTACTGCAAAACGAACGGTTTAACATAGAAGAACGAAATTTGGTGATCCAAGTGGTTTTGGTGTAATGATCATTACCTGAAAGAATCATCAAGATTGGGTGAAAAAATGTTTGCTGAGATTTCAGGCAACTCGTAGTTTTTTGAAGCTTGGCAACCCCTTTCCATTAAAGGGATTTTCGCCAGTCTCTGCTAAGGGCTACATCAACAGCAAACAAGGCCTGGAGAGAGAACTTGAATCTGCTTTATTGTGTCAAGTTTCAAAGAGCTAGCACAAACCGTGTTTGATTTAGAGTTCCAAATACATGTATCCCTATAGGAGAAAACAGAGTGAAACCTAAAAATGAAAACGGTAACTGCAAACGAACGGTTTACCTAGAAGAACGAAATTTGTTGAGCCAAGTGGTTTTGGTGTCCTGATCATTACCTGAAAGAATCATCAAGATTGGGTGAAAAAATGTTTGCTGAGATTTCTGGCAACTCGTAATTTTTTAGAAGCTTGGCAACCCCTTTCCATGAAAGTGATTTTCGCCAGTCTCTGCTTAGGGCTACATCAACAGCAAACAAAGCATAGAGATAGAACTTCAAACTGCTTTATTGTGTCAAGTTTCAAAGAGCTAGCACAAACCGTGTTTGATTTAGAGTTCAAATACATGTATCCCTATAGGAGAAAAACAGAGTGAAACCTAAAAATGAAAACGGTTACTGCAAACGAACGGTTTAACCTAGAAGAACGAAATTTGGTGAGCCAAGTGGTTTAGGTGTACTGATCATTACCTGAAAGAATCATCAATATTGGGTGAAAAAATGTTTGCTGAGATTTCAGGCAACTCGTAGTTTTTTGGAAGCTTGGCAACCCCTTTCCATGAAAGTGATTTTCGCTAGTCTCTGCTTAGGGCTACATCAACAGCAAAACAAAGCCTGGAGAGAGAACTTGAAACTGCTTTATTGTGTTAAGTTTCAAAGAGCTAGCACAAACCGTGTTTGATTTAGAGTTCCCAATACATGTATCCCTATAGGAGAAAACAGAGAGAAAACCTAAAAATGAAAACGGTTACTGCAAACCAACGGTTTAAACCTAGAAGAACAAAATTTGGTGAGCCAAGTGGTTTTGGTGTACTGATCATTACCTGAAAGAAATCATCAAGATTGGGTGAAAAAATGTTTGCTGAGATTTCAGGCAACTCGTAGTTTTTGGAAGCTTGGCGACCCCTTTCCATGAAAGGGATTTTCGCCAGTCTTTGCTTAGGGCTACATCAAAAGCAAACAAAGCATAGAGATAGAACTGGAAACTACTTTATTGTGTCAAGTTTCAAAAGAGCTAGCACAAACCCTGTTTGATTTAGAGTTCCAAAAACATGTATCCCTATAGGAGAAAACAGAGTGAAACCTAAAAATGAAAACGGTTACTGCAAACGAACGGTAACCTCGAAGAACGAAATTTGTGAGCCAAGTGGTTTTTGTGTACTGATCATTACCTGAAAGGTTCATCAAGATTGGGTGAAAAAATGTTTGCTGAGATTTCATGCAACTCGTAGTTTTTTGGAAGCTTGGCAACCCCTTTCCATGAAAGTGATTTTCGCCAGTCTCTGCTTAGGGCTAATATCAACAGCAAACAAAGCATAGAGATAGAACTTGAAACTGCTTTATTGTGTCAAGTTTCAAAGAGCTAGCACAAACCGTGTTTGATTTAGAGTTCCAAATACATGTATCCCTATAGGAGAAAACAGAGTGAAACCTAAAAATGAAAACGGTTACTGCAAACGAACGGTTTAACCTAGAAGTATGAAATTTGGTGAGCCAAGTGGTTTTGGTGTACTGATCATTACCTGAAAGAATCATCAAGATTGGGTGAAAAAATGTTTTCTGAGATTTCAGGCAACTCGTAGTTTTTTGGAAGCTTGGCAACCCCTTTCCATGAAAGTGATTTTCGCCAGTCTCTGCTTAGGGCTACATCAACAGCAAACAACCATAGAGATAGAAGTTGAAACTGCTTTATTGTGTCAAGTTTCAAAGAGCTAGCACAAACCGTGTTTGATTTAGAGTTCCAAATACATGTATCCCATATAGGAGAAAACAGAGTGAAACCAAAAATGAAAACGGTTACTGCAAATGAACGGTTTAAACTAGAAGAACGAAATTTGGTGAGCCAAGTGGTTTTTGAGTACTCATCATTACCTGAAAGAATCATCAAGATTGGGTGAAAAAATGTTTGCTGAGATTTCAGGCAACTCGTAGTTTTTTGGAAGCTTGGCAACCCCTTGCCATGAAAGTGATTTTCGCCAGTCTCTGCTTATGGGTACATCAACAGCAAACAAAGCATAGAGATAGAACTTGAAACTGCTTTATTGTGTCAAGTTTCAAAGAGCTAGCAAAAACCGTGTTTGATTTAGAGTTCCAAATACATGTATCCCTATAGGAGAAAACAGAGTGAAACCTAAAAATGAAAACGGTTACTGCAAACGAACGGTTTAACCTAGAAGTATGAAATTTGGTGAGCCAAGTGGTTTTGGTGTACTGATCATTACCTGAAAGAATCATCAAGATTGGGTGAAAAAATGTTTTCTGAGATTTCAGGCAACTCGTAGTTTTTTGGAAGCTTGGCAACCCCTTTCCATGAAAGTGATTTTCGCCAGTCTCTGCTTAGGGCTACATCAACAGCAAACAAACCATAGAGATAGAAGTTGAAACTGCTTTACTGTGTCAAGTTTCAAAGAGCTAGCACAAACCGTGTTTGATTTAGAGTTCCAAATACATGTATCCATATAGGAGAAAACAGAGTGAAACCCAAAAATGAAAACGGTTACTGCAAATGAACGGTTTAAACTAGAAGAACGAAATTTGGTGAGCCAAGTGTTTTTGTTTACTGATCATTACCTGAAAGAATCATCAAGATTGGGTGAAAAAATGTTTGCTGAGATTTCAGGCAACTCGTAGTTTTTTGGAAGCTTGGCAACCCCTTGCCATGAAAGTGATTTTCGCCAGTCTCTGCTTATGGTTACATCAACAGCAAACAAAGCATAGAGATAGAACTTGAAACTGCTTTATTGTGTCAAGTTTCAAAGAGCTAGCAAAAACCGTGTTTGATTTAGAGTTCCAAATACATGTATCCCTATAGGAGAAAACAGAGTGAAACCTAAAAATGAAAACGGTTACTGCAAACGAACGGTTTAACCTAGAAGAACGAAATTTGGTGAGCCAAGTGGTTTAGGTGTACTGATCATTACCTGAAAGAATCATCAACATTGGTGAAAAAATGTTTGCTGAGATTTCAGGCAACTCGTAGTTTTTTGGAAGCTTGGCAACCCCTTTCCATGAAAGTGATTTTCGCTAGTCTCTGCTTAGGGCTACATCAACAGCAAACAAAGCCTGGAGAGAGAACTTGAAACTGCTTTATTGTGTCAAGTTTCAAAGAGCTAGCACAAACCGTGTTTGATTTAGAGTTCCCAATACATGTATCCCTATAGGAGAAAACAGAGAGAAACCTAAAAATGAAAACGGTTACTGCAAACCAACGGTTTAACCTAGAAGAACAAAATTTGGTGAGCCAAGTGGTTTTGGTGTACTGATCATTACCTGAAAGAATCATCAAGATTGGGTGAAAAAATGTTTGCTGAGATTTTAGGCAACTCGTAGTTTTTTGAAAGCTTTGCAACCCCTTTCCATGAAAGTCATTTTCGCCAGTCTCTGCTTAGGGCTACATCAACAGCAAACAAAGCCTGGAGATAGAACTTGAAACTACTTTATTGTGTCAAGTTTCAAAAAGCTAGCACAAACCGTGTTTGATTTAGAGTTCCAAATACATGTATATCCCTATAGGAGAAAACAGAGTGAAACCTAAAAATGAAAACGGTTATTGCAAAAGAACGGTTTAAGCTAGAAGAATGAAATTTGGTGAGCCAAGTGGTTTTGGTGTACTGATCATTACCTGAAAGAATCATCAAGATTGGGTGAAAAAATGTTTGCTGAGATTTCAGGCAACTCGTAGTTTTTTGGAAGCTTGGCAACCCCTTTCCATGAAAGTGATTTTCGCCAGTCTCTGCTTAGGGCTACATCAACAGCAAAGAATGCATAGAGATAGAATTGAAACTGCTTTATTGTGTCAAGTTTCAAAGAGCTAGCACAAACCGTGTTTGATTTAGAGTTCAAAATACATGTATCCCTATAGGAGAAAACAGAGTGAAACCTAAAAATGTAAACGGTTACTGCAAACGAACGGTTTAACCTAGAAGAACGAAATTTGGTGAGCCAAGTGGTTTTGGTGTAATGATCATTACCTGAAAGAATCATCAAGATTGGGTGAAAAAATGTTTGCTGAGATTTCAGGCAACTCGTAGTTTTTTGGAAGCTTGGCAACCACTTTCCATTAAAGGGATTTTCGCCAGTCTCTGCTAAGGGCTACATCAACAGCAAACAAGGCCTGGAGAGAGAACTTGAAACTGCTTTATTGTGTCAAGTTTCAAAGAGCTAGCACAAACCATGTTTGATTTAGAGTTCCAAATACATGTATCCCTATAGGAGAAAACAGAGTGAAACCTAAAAATGAAAACGGTTACTGCAAACGAACGGTTTAACCTAGAAGAACGAAATTTGTTGAGCCAAGTGGTTTTGGTGTACTGATCATTACCTGAAAGAATCATCAAATTGGGTGAAAAAATGTTTGCTGAGATTTCTGGCAACTCGTAATTTTTTAGAAGCTTGGCAACCCCTTTCCATGAAAGTGATTTTCGCCAGTCTCTGCTTAGGGCTACATCAACAGCAAACAAAGCATAGAGATAGAACTTCAAACTGCTTTATTGTGTCAAGTTTCAAAGAGCTAGCACAAACCGTGTTTGATTAAGAGTTCCAAATACATGTATCCCTATATGAGAAAACAGAGTGAAACCTAAAAATGAAAACGGTTACTGCAAACGAATGGTTTAACCTAGAAGAACGAAATTTGGTGAGCCAAGTGGTTTAGGTGTACTGATCATTACCTGAAAGAATCATCAATATTGGGTGAAAAAATGTTTGCTGAGATTTCAGGCAACTCGTAGTTTTTTGGAAGCTTGGCAACCCCTTTCCATGAAAGTGATTTTCGCTAGTCTCTGCTTAGGGCTTCATCAACAGCAAACAAAGCCTGGAGAGAGAACTTGAAACTGCTTTATTGTGTTAAGTTTCAAAGAGCTAGCACAAACCGTGTTTGATTTAGAGTTCCCAATACATGTATCCCTATAGGAGAAAACAGAGAGAAACCTAAAAATGAAACGGTTACTTCAAACCAACGGTTTAACCTAGAAGAACAAAATTTGGTGAGCCAAGTGGTTTTGGTGTACTGATCATTACCTGAAAGAATCATCAAGATTGGGTGAAAAAATGTTTGCTGAGATTTCAGGCAACTCGTAGTTTTTTGGAAGCTTGGCTACCCCTTTCCATGAAAGGGATTTTCGCCAGTCTTTGCTTAGGGCTACATCAAAAGCAAACAAAGCATAGAGATAGAACTGGAAACTACTTTATTGTGTCAAGTTTTCAAAAGAGCTAGCACAAACCCTGTTTGATTTAGAGTTCCAAAAACATGTATCCCTATAGGAGAAAACAGAGTGAAACCTAAAAATGAAAACGGTTACTGCAACGAACGGTTTAACCTCGAAGAACGAAATTTGGTGAGCCAATTGGTTTTGTGTACTGATCATTACCTGAAAGAATCATCAAGATTGGGTGAAAAAAATGTTTGCTGAGATTTCAGGCAACTCGTAGTTTTTTGGAAGCTTGGCAACTTCTTTCCATGAAAGTGATTTTCGCCAGTCTCTGCGTAGGGCTACATGAACAGCAAAGAATGCATAGAGATAGATCTTGAAACTGCTTTATTGTGTCAAGTTTCAAAGAGCTAGCACAAACCGTGTTTGATTTAGAGTTCCAAATACATGTATCCCTATAGGAGAAAAACAGAGTGAAACCTAAAAATGAAAACGGTTATTGCAAAAGAACGGTTTAAGCTAGAAGAACGAAATTTGGTGAGCCAAGTGGTTTTGGTGTACTGATCATTACCTGAAAGAATCATCAAGATTGGGTGAAAAAATGTTTGCTGAGATTTCAGGCAACTCGTAGTTTTTTGGAAGCTTGGCAACCCCTTTCCATGAAAGTGATTTTCGCCAGTCTCTGCTTAGGGCTACATCAACAGCAAAGAATGCATAGAGATAGAATTGAAACTGCTTTATTGTGTCAAGTTTCAAAGAGCTAGCACAAAACGTGTTTGATTTAGAGTTCAAAATACATGTATCCGTATAGGAGAAAACAGAGTGAAACCTAAAAATGTAAACGGTTACTGCAAACGAATGGTTTAACCTAGAAGAACGAAATTTGGTGAGCCAAGTGGTTTTGGTGTAATGATCATTACCTGAAAGAATCATCAAGATTGGGTTGAAAAAATGTTTGCTGAGATTTCAGGCAACTCGTAGTTTTTGGAAGCTTGGCAACCCCTTTCCATTAAAGGGATTTTCGCCAGTCTCTGCTAAGGGCTACATCAACAGCAAACAAGGCCTGGAGAGAGAACTTGAAACTGCTTTATTGTGTCAAGTTTCAAAGAGCTAGCACAAACCGTGTTTGATTTAGAGTTCCAAATACATGTATCCCTATAGGAGAAAACAGAGTGAAACCTAAAAATGAAAACGGTTACTGCAAACGAACGGTTTAACCTAGAAGAACGAAATTTTGGTGAGCCAAGTGGTTTCGGTGTACTGATCATTACCTGAAAGAATCATCAAGATTGGTTGAAAAATGTTTGCTGAGATTTTAGGCAACTCGTTGTTTTTTGGAAGCTTGGCAACCCCTTTCCATGAAAGTGATTTTCGCCAGTCTCTGCTTAGGGCTACATCAACAGCAAACAAAGCATAGAGATAGAACTTGAAACTGCTTTATTGTGTCAAGTTTCAAAGAGCTAGCACAAACCGTGTTTGATTTAGAGTTCCAAATACATGTATCCCTATAGGAGAAAACAAAGTGAAACCTAAAAATGAAAACGGTTACTGAAAACGAACGGTTTAACCTAGAAGAACGAAATTTGGTGAGCCAAGTGGTTTTGAGTACTGATCATTACCTGAAAGAATCATCAAGATTGGGTGAAAAAATGTTTGCTGAGATTTCAGGCAACTCGTAGTTTTTTGGAAGCTTGGCAACCCTTGCCATGAAAGTGATTCTCGCCAGTCTCTGCTTATGGTTACATCAACAGCAAACAAAGCATAGAGATAGAACTTGAAAACTGCTTTATTGTGTCAAGTTTTCAAAGAGCTAGCAAACACCGTGTTTGATTTAGGAGTTCCAAATACATGTATCCCTATAGGAGAAAACAGAGTGAAACCTAAAAATGAAAACGGTTACTGCAAACGAAAGGTTTAACCTAGAAGAACGAAATTTGGTGAGCCAAGTGGTTTTGGTGTACAGATCATTACCTGAAAGAATCATCAAGATTGGGTGATAAAATGTTTGTTGAGATTTCAGGCAACTCATACTTTTTTGGAAGCTTGGCAACCCTTCCATGAAAGTGATTTTCGCCAGTCTCTGCTTAGGGCTACATGAACAGCAACAAAGCATAGAGATAGAACTTGAAACTGCTTTATTGTGTCAAGTTTCAAAGAGCTAGCACAAAACCGTGTTTGATTTAGACTTCCAAATACATGTATCCCTATAGGAGAAAACAGAGTGAAACCCAAAAATGAAAACGGTTACTGCAAACGAACGGTTTAACCTAGAAGAACGAAATTTGGTGAGCCAAGTGGTTTTGGTGTACTGATCATTACCTGAAAGAATCATCAAGATTGGGTGAAAAAATGTTTGCTGAGAATTCCCGCAACTCGTAGTTTTTTGAAGCATGGCAACCCCTTTTCCATTAAAGGGATTTTCGCCAGTCTCTGCTTAGGTCTACATCAACAGCAAACAAAAGCATGGAGAGAGAACTTTAAACTGCTTTATTGTGTCAAGTTTCAAAGAGCTATCACAAACCGTGTTTAATTTAGAGTTCCAAATACATGTATCCCGATTTGAGAAACAGAGTGAAACCTAAAAATGAAAACGGTTACTGCAAACGAAACGGTTTAAACCTAGAAGAACGAAATTTGGTGAGCCAAGTGTTTTGGTGTACTGATCATTACCTGAAAGAATCATCAAGATTGGGTGAAAAAATGTTTGCGGAGATTTCAGCAACTCGTAGTTTTTTGGAAGCTTGGCAACTTTTTCCATGAAGGTGATTTTCCGCCAGTCTCTGCTTAGGGCTACATCAACAGCAAACAAAGCATAGAGATAAAACTTGAAACTGCTTTATTGTGTCAAGTTTCAAAAAGCTAGGCACAAACCGTGTTTGATTTAGAGTTCCAAACACATGTATCCCTATAAGAGAATACAGAGTGAAACCTAAAAATGAAAAGGGTTACTGCAAACGAACGGTTTAACCTAGAAGAACGAAATTTGGAGAGCAAGTGGTTTTGGTGTACTGATCATTACCTGAAGAATCATCAAGATTGGGTGAAAAAATGTTTGCTGAGATTTCAGGCAACTCGTAGTTTTTTGGAAGCTTGGCAACCCCTTTCCATGAAACTGATTTTCGCCAGTTCTCTGCTTAGGGCTACATAAACAGCAAACAAAGCATAGAGAGAGAACTTGAAACTGCTTTATTGTGTCAAGTTTCAAAGAGCTAGCCCAAACCGTGTTTGATTTAGAGTTCCAAATACATGTATCCCTATATGAGAAAACAGAGTGAAACCTAAAATGAAAACGGTTACTGCAAACGAACGGTTTAACCTAGAAGAACGAAATTTGGTGAGCCAAGTGTTTTGGTGTACTGATCATTACCTGAAAGAATCATCAAGATTGGGTGAAAAAATGTTTGCTGAGATTTCAGGCAACTCGTAGTTTTCTGGAAGCTTGGCAACCCCTTTCCATGAAAGTGATTTTTCGCCAGTCTCTGCTTAGGGCTGCATCAACAGCAAACAAAGCATAGAGATAGAACTTGAAGCTGCTTTATTTGTGTCAAGTTTCAAAGAGCTGGCACAAACCGTGTTTGATTTAGAGTTCCAAATACATGTATCCCCTATAAGAGATAAGAGTGTGAAACCTAAAAATTAAAATGGTTACTGCAAACGAACGGTTTAACCTAGAAGAACGAAATTTTGGTGAGCCAAGTGGTTTTGGTGTACTGATCATTTACCTGAAAGAATCAATCAAGATTGGTTGAAAAAATGTTTGCTGAAATTTCAGGCAACTCGTAGTTTTTTGGAAGCTTGGCAACCCCTTTCCATGAAAGTGATTTTTGCCATTCTCTGCTTAGGGCTACATCAACAGCAAACTATGCATAGCGATAGAACTTGAAGCTGCTTTATTGTGTCAAGTTTCAAAGAGGTAGCACAAACCGTGTTTGATTTAGAGTTCCAAATACATGTATCCCTATAGGAGAAAACAGAGTGAAACCTAAAAATGAAAACGGTTACTGCAAACGAACGGTTTAACCTAGAAGAACGAAATTTGGTGAGCAAAGTGGTTTTGGTGTACTGATCATTACCTGAAAGAATCATCAAAATTGGGTGAAAAAATGTTTGCTGAGATTTCAGGCTACTCGTAGTTTTTGGAAGCTTGGCAACCTTTTTCCATGAAAGTGATTTTCGCCAGTCTCTGCTTAGGGCTACATCAACAGCACACAAACCATAGAGATGGAACTTGAAACTGCTTTATTGTGTCAAGTTTCAAAGAGCTAGCACAAACCGTGTTTGACTTAGAGTTCCAAATACATGTAACCCTATAGGAGAAAACAGAGTGAAACCTAAAAATGAAAACGGTTACTGCAAACGAACGGTTTAACCTAGAACAAAGAAATTTGGTGACCCAAGTGGTTTTGGTGTACTGATCATTACCTGAAAGAAATCATCAAGATTGGGTGAAAAAATGTTTGCTGAGATTTCAGGCAACTCGTAGTTTTTTGGAAGCTTGGCAACCTTTTTCCATGAAAGTGATTTTCGCCAGTCTCTGCTTAGGGCTGCATAAACAGCAAACAAAGCATAGAGATAGAACTTGAAGCTGCTTTATTGTGTCAAGTTTCAAAAGAGGTAGCACAAACCGTGTTTGATTTAGAGTTCCAAATACATGTATATAAGAGAAAACAGAGTGAAACCTAAAAATGAAAAGGGTTACTGCAAACGAACGGTTTAACCTAGAAGAACGAAATTTGGTGAGCCAAGTGGTTTAGGTGTACTGATCATTACCTGAAAGAATCATCAACATTGGGTGAAAAAATGTTTGCTGAGATTTCAGGCAACTCGTAGTTTTTTGGAAGCTTGGCAACCCCTTTCCATGAAAGTGATTTTCGCTAGTCTCTGCTTAGGGCTACATCAACAGCAAACAAAGCCTGGAGAGAGAACTTGAAACTGCTTTATTGTGTCAAGTTTCAAAGAGCTAGCACAAACCGTGTTTGATTTAGAGTTCCCAATACATGTATCCCTATAGGAGAAAACAGAGAGAAACCTAAAAATGAAAACGGTTACTGCAAACCAACGGTTTAACCTAGAAGAACAAAATTTGGTGAGCCAAGTGGTTTTGGTGTACTGATCATTACCTGAAAGAATCATCAAGATTGGGTGAAAAAATGTTTGCTGAGATTTTAGGCAACTCGTAGTTTTTTGAAAGCTTTGCAACCCCTTTCCATGAAAGTCATTTTCGCCAGTCTCTGCTTAGGGCTACATCAATAGCAAACAAAGCCTGGAGATAGAACTTGAAACTACTTTATTGTGTCAAGTTTCAAAAAGCTAGCACAAACCGTGTTTGATTTAGAGTTCCAAATACATGTATATCCCTATAGGAGAAAACAGAGTGAAACCTAAAAATGAAAACGGTTATTGCAAAAGAACGGTTTAAGCTAGAAGAATGAAATTTGGTGAGCCAAGTGGTTTTGGTGTACTGATCATTACCTGAAAGAATCATCAAGATTGGGTGAAAAAATGTTTGCTGAGATTTCAGGCAACTCGTAGTTTTTTGGAAGCTTGGCAACCCCTTTCCATGAAAGTGATTTTCGCCAGTCTCTGCTTAGGGCTACATCAACAGCAAAGAATGCATAGAGATAGAATTGAAACTGCTTTATTGTGTCAAGTTTCAAAGAGCTAGCACAAACCGTGTTGATTTAGAGTTCAAAATACATGTATCCCTATAGGAGAAAACAGAGTGAAACCTAAAAATGTAAACGGTTACTGCAAACGAACGGTTTAACCTAGAAGAACGAAATTTGGTGAGCCAAGTGGTTTTGGTGTAATGATCATTACCTGAAAGAATCATCAAGATTGGGTGAAAAAATGTTTGCTGAGATTTCAGGCAACTCGTAGTTTTTTGGAAGCTTGGCAACCCCTTTCCATTAAAGGGATTTTCGCCAGTCTCTGCTAAGGGCTACATCAACAGCAAACAAGGCCTGGAGAGAGAACTTGAAACTGCTTTATTGTGTCAAGTTTCAAAGAGCTAGCACAAACCATGTTTGATTTAGAGTTCCAAATACATGTATCCCTATAGGAGAAAACAGAGTGAAACCTAAAAATGAAAACGGTTACTGCAAACGAACGGTTTAACCTAGAAGAACGAAATTTGTTGAGCCAAGTGGTTTTGGTGTACTGATCATTACCTGAAAGAATCATCAAATTGGGTGAAAAAATGTTTGCTGAGATTTCTGGCAACTCGTAATTTTTTAGAAGCTTGGCAACCCCTTTCCATGAAAGTGATTTTCGCCAGTCTCTGCTTAGGGCTACATCAACAGCAAACAAAGCATAGAGATAGAACTTCAAACTGCTTTATTGTGTCAAGTTTCAAAGAGCTAGCACAAACCGTGTTTGATTAAGAGTTCCAAATACATGTATCCCTATAGGAGAAAACAGAGTGAAACCTAAAAATGAAAACGGTTACTGCAAACGAATGGTTTAACCTAGAAGAACGAAATTTGGTGAGCCAAGTGGTTTAGGTGTACTGATCATTACCTGAAAGAATCATCAATATTGGGTGAAAAAATGTTTGCTGAGATTTCAGGCAACTCGTAGTTTTTTGGAAGCTTGGCAACCCCTTTCCATGAAAGTGATTTTCGCTAGTCTCTGCTTAGGGCTTCATCAACAGCAAACAAAGCCTGGAGAGAGAACTTGAAACTGCTTTATTGTGTTAAGTTTCAAAGAGCTAGCACAAACCGTGTTTGATTTAGAGTTCCCAATACATGTATCCCTATAGGAGAAAACAGAGAGAAACCTAAAAATGAAAACGGTTACTTCAAACCAACGGTTTAACCTAGAAGAACAAAATTTGGTGAGCCAAGTGGTTTTGGTATACTGATCATTACCTGAAAGAATCATCAAGATTGGGTGAAAAAATGTTTGCTGAGATTTCAGGCAACTCGTAGTTTTTTGGAAGCTTGGCTACCCCTTTCCATGAAAGGGATTTTCGCCAGTCTTTGCTTAGGGCTACATCAAAAGCAAACAAAGCATAGAGATAGAACTGGAAACTACTTTATTGTGTCAAGTTTCAAAGAGCTAGCACAAACCCTGTTTGATTTAGAGTTCCAAAAACATGTATCCCTATAGGAGAAAACAGAGTGAAACCTAAAAATGAAAACGGTTACTGCAAACGAACGGTTTAACCTCGAAGAACGAAATTTGGTGAGCCAATTGGTTTTGTGTACTGATCATTACCTGAAAGAATCATCAAGATTGGGTGAAAAAATGTTTGCTGAGATTTCAGGCAACTCGTAGTTTTTTGGAAGCTTGGCAACTTCTTTCCATGAAAGTGATTTTCGCCAGTCTCTGCGTAGGGCTACATGAACAGCAAAGAATGCATAGAGATAGATCTTGAAACTGCTTTATTGTGTCAAGTTTCAAAGAGCTAGCACAAACCGTGTTTGATTTAGAGTTCCAAATACATGTATCCCTATAGGAGAAACAGAGTGAAACCTAAAAATGAAAACGGTTATTGCAAAAGAACGGTTTAAGCTAGAAGAACGAAATTTGGTGAGCCAAGTGGTTTTGGTGTACTGATCATTACCTGAAAGAATCATCAAGATTGGGTGAAAAAATGTTTGCTGAGATTTCAGGCAACTCGTAGTTTTTTGGAAGCTTGGCAACCCCTTTCCATGAAAGTGATTTTCGCCAGTCTCTGCTTAGGGCTACATCAACAGCAAAGAATGCATAGAGATAGAATTGAAACTGCTTTATTGTGTCAAGTTTCAAAGAGCTAGCACAAAACGTGTTTGATTTAGAGTTCAAAATACATGTATCCGTATAGGAGAAAACAGAGTGAAACCTAAAAATGTAAACGGTTACTGCAAACGAATGGTTTAACCTAGAAGAACGAAATTTGGTGAGCCAAGTGGTTTTGGTGTAATGATCATTACCTGAAAGAATCATCAAGATTGGGTGAAAAAATGTTTTGCTGAGATTTCAGGCAACTCGTAGTTTTTTGGAAGCTTGGCAACCCCTTTCCATTAAAGGGATTTTCGCCAGTCTCTGCTAAGGGCTACATCAACAGCAAACAAGGCCTGGAGAGAGAACTTGAAACTGCTTTATTGTGTCAAGTTTCAAAGAGCTAGCACAAACCGTGTTTGATTTAGAGTTCCAAATACATGTATCCCTATAGAGAAAACAGAGTGAAACCTAAAAATGAAAACGGTTACTGCAAACGAACGGTTTAACCTAGAAGAACGAAATTTGGTGAGCCAAGTGGTTTCGGTGTACTGATCATTACCTGAAAGAATCATCAAGATTGGTTGAAAAAATGTTTGCTGAGATTTTAGGCAACTCGTTGTTTTTTGGAAGCTTGGCAACCCCTTTCATGAAAGTGATTTTCGCCAGTCTCTGCTTAGGGCTACATCAACAGCAAACAAAGCATAGAGATAGAACTTGAAACTGCTTTATTGTGTCAAGTTTCAAAGAGCTAGCACAAACCGTGTTTGATTTAGAGTTCCAAATACATGTATCCCCTATAGGAGAAAACAAAGTGAAACCTAAAAATGAAAACGGTTACTGAAAACGAACGGTTTAACCTAGAAGAAACGAAATTTGGTGAGCCAAGTGGTTTTTTGAGTACTGATCATTACCTGAAAGAATCATCAAGATTGGGTGAAAAAATGTTTGCTGAGATTTCAGGCAACTCGTAGTTTTTTGGAAGCTTGGCAACCCCTTGCCATGAAAGTGATTCTCGCCAGTCTCTGCTTATGGTTACATCAACAGCAAACAAAGCATAGAGATAGAACTTGAAACTGCTTTATTGTGTCAAGTTTCAAAGAGCTAGCAAACACCGTGTTTGATTTAGAGTTCCAAATACATGTATCCCTA
>NW_027521978.1:0-39836 GCF_052094955.1 Ictidomys tridecemlineatus
ACTTGGCTCGCCAAATTTTGTTCTTCTAGGTTAAACCGCTCGTTGGCAGTAACCGGTTTCATTTTTGAGGTTTCACTCTGTTTTCTCCTATAGGGATACATGTATTTGGAACTCTAAATCAAACACGGTTTGTGCTAGCTCTTTGAAACTTGACACAATAAAGCAGTTTCAAGTTCTATCTCTATGGTTTGTTTGCTGTTGATGTAGCCCTAAGCAGAGACTGGCGAGAATCACTTTCATGGAAAGGGCCTGCCAAGCTTCCAAAAAACTACGAGTTGCCTGAAATCTCAGCACACCCTTTTTCACCCAATCTTGATGAAACTTTCAGGTAATGATCAGTACACCAATCCCACTTGGCTCGCCAAATTTCGTTCTTCTAGGTTAAACCGTTCGTTGGCAGTAACCGGTTTCATTTTGAGGTTTCACTCTGTTTTCTCCTATAGGGATACATGTATTTGGAACTCTAAATCAAACACGGTTTGTGCTAGCTCTTTGAAACTTGACACAATAAAGCAGTTTCAAGTTCTATCTCTATGGTTTGTTTGCTGTTGATGTAGCCCTAAGCATAGACTGGCGAGAATCACTTTCATGGAAAGGGCCTGCCAAGCTTCCAAAAAACTACGAGTTGCCTGAAATCTCAGCACACCCTTTTTCACCCAATCTTGATGAAACTTTCAGGTAATGATCAGTACACCAATCCCACTTGGCTCGCCAAATTTCGTTCTTCTAGGTTAAACCGTTCGTTGGCAGTAACCGGTTTTCATTTTGAGGTTTCACTCTGTTTTCTCCTATAGGGATACATGTATTTGGAACTCTAAATCAAACACGGTTTGTGCTAGCTCTTTGAAACTTGACACAATAAAGCAGTTTCAAGTTCTATCTCTATAGTTTGTTTGCTGTTGATGTAGCCCTAAGCAGAGACTGGCGAGAATCACTTTCATGGAAAGGGCCTGCCAAGCTTCCAAAAAACTACGAGTTGCCTGAAATCTCAGCACACACTTTTTCATCCAATCTTGATGAAACTTTCAGGTAATGATCAGTACACCAATCCCACATGGCTCGCCAAATTTCGTTCTTCTAGGTGAAACCGTTCGTTGGCAGTAACCGGTTTCATTTTGAGGTTTCACGCTGTTTTCTCCTATAGGGATACATGTATTTGGAACTGTAAATCAAACACGGTTTGTGCTAGCTCTTTGAAACTTGACACAATAAAGCAGTTTCAAGTTCTATCTCTATGGTTTGTTTGCTGTTGATGTAGCCCTAAGCAGAGACTGGCGAGAATCACTTTCATGGAAAGGGCCTGCCAAGCTTCCAAAAAACTACGAGTTGCCTGAAATCTCAGCACACACTTTTTCACCCAATCTTGATGAAACTTTCAGGTAATGATCAGTACACCAATCCCACTTGGCTCGCCAAATTTCGTTCTTCTAGGTTAAACCGTTCGTTGGCAGTAACCGGTTTCATTTTGAGGTTTCACTCTGTTTTCTCCTATAGGGATACATGTATTTGGAACTCTAAATCAAACACGGTTTGTGCTAGCTCTTTGAAACTTGACACAATAAAGCAGTTTCAAGTTCTATCTCTATGGTTTGTTTGCTGTTGATGTAGCCCTAAGCAGAGACTGGTGAGAATCACTTTCATGGAAAGGGCCTGCCAAGCTTCCAAAAAACTACGAGTTGCCTGAAATCTCAGCACACCCTTTTTCACCCAATCTTGATGAAACTTTCAGGTAATGATCAGTACACCAATCCCACTTGGCTCGCCAAATTTCGTTCTTCTAGGTGAAACCGTTCGTTGGCAGTAACCGCTTTCATTTTGAGGTTTCACTCTGTTTTCTCCTATAGGGATACATGTATTTGGAACTCTAAATCAAACACGGTTTGTGCTAGCTCTTTGAAACTTGACACAATAAAGCAGTTTCAAGTTCTATCTCTATGGTTTGTTTGCTGTTGATGTAGCCGTAAGCAGAGACTTGCGAGAATCACTTTCATGGAAAGGGCCTGCCAAGGTTCCAAAAAACTACAAGTTGCCCGAAATCTCAGCAAACACTTTTTCACCCAATCTTGATGAAACTTTCAGGTAATGATCAGTACACAAATCCCACTTGGCTCGCCAAATTTCGTTCTTCTAGGTTTAACCGTTCGTTGGCAGTAACCGGTTTCATTTTGAGGTTTCACTCTGTTTTCTCCTATAGGGATACATGTATTTGGAACTCTAAATCAAACACGGTTTGTGCTAGCTCTTTGAAACTTGACACAATAAAGCAGTTTCAAGTTCTCTCTCTATGGTTTCTTTGCTGTTGATGTAGCCCTAAGCAGAGACTGGCGAGAATCACTTTCATGGAAAGGGCCTGCCAAGCTTCCAAAAAACTACGAGTTGCCTGAAATCTCAGCACACACTTTTTCACCCAATCTTGATGAAATTTTCAGGTAATGATCAGTACACCAATCCCACTTGGCTCGCCAAATTTCGTTCTTCTAGGTTAAACCTTTCGTTGGCAGTAACCGGTTTCATTTTGAGGTTTCACTCTGTTTTCTCCTATAGGGATACATGTATTTGGAACTCTAAATCAAACACGGTTTGTGCTAGCTCTTTGAAACTTGACACAATAAAGCAGTTTCAAGTTCTATCTCTATGGTTTGTTTGCTGTTGATGTAGCCCTAAGCAGAGACTTGCGAGAATCACTTTCATGGAAAGGGCCTGCCAAGCTTCCAAAAAACTACGAGTTGCCCGAAATCTCAGCTAACACTTTTTCACCCAATCTTGATGAAACTTTCAGGTAATGATCAGTACACCAATCCCACTTGGCTCGCCAAATTTCGTTCTTCTAGGTTAAACCATTCATTGGCAGTAACCGGTTTCATTTTGAGGTTTCACTCTGTTTTCTCCTATAGGGATACATGTATTTGGAACTCTAAATCAAACACGGTTTGTGCTAGCTCTTTGAAACTTGACACAATAAAGCAGTTTCAAGTTCTATCTCTGTGGTTTGTTTGCTGTTGATGTAGCCCTAAGCATAGACTGGCGAGAATCACTTTCATGGAAAGGGCCTGCCAAGCTTCCAAAAAACTACGAGTTGCCTGAAATCTCAGCACACCCTTTTTCACCCAATCTTGATGAAACTTTCAGGTAATGATCAGTACACCAATCCCACTTGGCTCGCCAAATTTCGTTCTTCTAGGTTAAACCGTTCGTTGGCAGTAACCGGTTTCATTTTGAGGTTTCACTCTGTTTTCTCCTATAGGGATACATGTATTTGGAACTCTAAATCAAACACGGTTTGTGCTAGCTCTTTGAAACTTGACACAATAAAGCAGTTTCAAGTTCTCTCTCTATGGTTTCTTTGCTGTTGATGTAGCCCTAAGCAGAGACTGGCGAGAATCACTTTCATGGAAAGGGCCTGCCAAGCTTCCAAAAAACTACGAGTTGCCTGAAATCTCAGCACACCCTTTTTCACCCAATCTTGATGAAACTTTCAGGTAATGATCAGTACACCAATCCCACTTGGCTCGCCAAATTTCGTTCTTCTAGGTTAAACCGTTCGTTGGCAGTAACCGGTTTCATTTTGAGGTTTCACTCTGTTTTCTCCTATAGGGATACATGTATTTGGAACTCTAAATCAAACACGGTTTGTGCTAGCTCTTTGAAACTTGACACAATAAAGCAGTTTCAAGTTCTCTCTCTATGGTTTCTTTGCTGTTGATGTAGCCCTAAGCAGAGACTGGCGAGAATCACTTTCATGGAAAGGGCCTGCCAAGCTTCCAAAAAACTACGAGTTGCCTGAAATCTCAGCACACACTTTTTCACCCAATCTTGATGAAACTTTCAGGTAATGATCAGTACACCAATCCCACTTGGCTCGCCAAATTTCGTTCTTCTAGGTTAAACCTTTCGTTGGCAGTAACCGGTTTCATTTTGAGGTTTCACTCTGTTTTCTCCTATAGGGATACATGTATTTGGAACTCTAAATCAAACATGGTTTGTGCTAGCTCTTTGCAACTTGACACAATAAAGCAGTTTCAAGTTCTATCTCTATGGTTTGTTTGCTGTTGATGTAGCCCTAAGCAGAGACTGACGAGAATCACTTTCATGGAAAGGGCCTGCCAAGCTTCCAAAAAACTACGAGTTGCCTGAAATCTCAGCACACCCTTTTTCACCCTATCTTGATGAAACTTTCAGGTAATGATCAGTAAACCAATCCCACTTGGCTCGCCAAATTTAATTCTTCTAGGTTAAACCGTTCGTTGGCAGTAACCGGTTTCATTTTGAGGTTTCACTCTGTTTTCTCCTATAGGGATACATGTATTTGGAACTCCAAATAAAACAGGGTTTGTGCTAGCTCTTTGAAACTTGACACAATAAAGCAGTTTCAAGTTCTATCTCTATGGTTTGTTTGCTGTTGATGTAGCCCTAAGCAGACATTGGCGAGAATCACTTTCATGGAAAGGGCCTGCCAAGCTTCCAAAAAACTACGAGTTGCCCGAAATCTCAGCACACACTTTTTCACCCAATCTTGATGACACTTTCAGGTAATGATCAGTACACCAATCCCACTTGGCTCGCCAAATTTCGTTCTTCTAGGTTAAACCGTTCGTTGGCAGTAACCGGATTCATTTTGAGGTTTCACTCTGTTTTCTCCTATAGGGATACATGTATTTGGAACTCTAAATCAAACACGGTTTGTGCTAGCTCTTTGAAACTTGACACAATAAAGCAGTTTCAAGTTCTATCTCTATGGTTTGTTTGCTGTTGATGTAACCCTAAGCAGAGAATGGCCAGAATCACTTTCATGGAAAGGGCCTGCCAAGCTTCCAAAAAACTACGAGTTGCCTGAAATCTCAGCACACACTTTTTCAACGAATCTTGATGAAACTTTCAGGTAATGATCAGTACACCAATCCCACTTGGCTCGCCAAATTTCGTTCTTCTAGGTTAAACCGTTCGTTGGCAGTAACCGGTTTCATTTTGAGGTTTCACTCTGTTTTCTCCTATAGGGATACATGTATTTGGAACTCTAAATCAAACACGGTTTGTGCTAGCTCTTTGAAACTTGACACAATAAAGCAGTTTCAAGTTCTATCTCTATGGTTTGTTTGCTGTTGATGTAGCCCTAAGCAGAGACTGGCGAGAATCACTTTCATGGAAAGGGCCTGCCAAGCTTCCAAAAAACTACGAGTTGCCTGAAATCTCAGCACACACTTTTTCACCCAATCTTGATGAAACTTTCAGGTAATGATCAGTACACCAATCCCACTTGGCTCGCCAAATTTCGTTCTTCTAGGTTAAACCGGTCGTTGGCAGTAACCGGTTTCATTTTGAGGTTTCACTCTGTTTTCTCCTATAGGGATACATGTATTTGGAACTCTAAATCAAACACGGTTTGTGCTAGCTCTTTGAAACTTGACACAATAAAGCAGTTTCAAGTTCTATCTCTATGGTTGTTTGCTGTTGATGTAGACCTAAGCAGAGACTGGCGAGAATCACTTTCATGGAAAGGGCCTGCCAAGCTTCCAAAAAACTACGAGTTGCCTGAAATCTCAGCACACACTTTTTCACCCAATCTTGATGAAACTTTCAGGTAATGATCAGTACACCAATCCCACTTGGCTCGCCAAATTTCGTTCTTCTAGGTTAAACCGTTCGTTGGCAGTAACCGGTTTCAATTTGAGGTTTCACTCTGTTTTCTCCTATAGGGATACATGTATTTGGAACTCTAAATCAAACATGGTTTGTGCTAGCTCTTTGAAACTTGACACAATAAAGCAGTTTCAAGTTCTATCTCTATGGTTTGTTTGCTGTTGATGTAGCCCTAAGCAGAGATTGGCGAGAATCACTTTCATGGAAAGGGCCTGCCAATCTTCCAAAAAACTACGAGTTGCCTGAAATCTCAGCACACACTTTTTCACCGAATCTTGGTGACACTTTCAGGTAATGATCAGTAAGTACACCAATCCCACTTGGCTCGCCAAATTTCGTTCTTCTAGGTTAAACCGTTCGTTGGCAGTAACCGGTTTCATTTTGAGGTTTCACTCTGTTTTCTCCTATAGGGATACATGTATTTGGAACTCCAAATAAAACAGGGTTTGTGCTAGCTCTTTGAAACTTGACACAATAAAGCAGTTTCAAGTTCTATCTCTATGGTTTGTTTGCTGTTGATGTAGCCCTAAGCAGAGACTGGCGAGAATCACTTTCATGGAAAGGGCCCGCCAAGCTTCCAAAAAACTACGAGTTTCCTGAAATCTCAGCACACCCTTTTTCACCCAATCTTGATGAAACTTTCAGGTAATGATCAGTACACCAATCCCACTTGGCTCGCCAAATTTCGTTCTTCTAGGTTAAACCGTTCGTTGGCAGTAACCGGTTTCAATTTGAGGTTTCACTCTGTTTTCTCCTATAGGGATACATGTATTTGGAACTCTAAATCCAACACGGTTTGTGCTAGCTCTTTGAAACTTGACACAATAAAGCAGTTTCAAGTTCTATCTCTATGGTTTGTTTGCTGTTGATGTAGCCCAAAGCAGAGACTGGCGAGAATCACTTTCATGGAAAGGGCCTGCCAAGCTTCCAAAAAACAACGAGTTGCCTGAAATCTCAGCACACCGTTTTTCACCCAATCTTGATGAAACTTTCAAGTAATGATCAGTACACCAATCCCACTTGGCTCGCCAAATTTCGTTCTTCTAGGTTAAACCGTTCGTTGGCAGTAACCGGTTTCATTTTGAGGTTTCACTCTGTTTTCTCCTATAGGGATACATGTATTTGGAACTCTAAATCAAACACGGTTTGTGCTAGCTCTTTGAAACTTGACACAATAAAGCAGTTTCAAGTTCTATCTCTATGGTTTGTTTGTTGTTGATGTAGCCCTAAGCAGAGATTTCCGAGAATCACTTTCATGGAAAGGGCCTGCCAAGCTTCCAAAAAACTACGAGTTGCCTGAAATCTCAGCACACACTTTTTCACCCAATCTTGATGAAACTTTCAGGTAATGATCTGTACACCAATCCCACTTGGCTCGCCAAATTTCGTTCTTCTAGGTTAAACCGTTCGTTGGCAGTAACCGGTTTCATTTTGAGGTTTCACTCTGTTTTCTCCTATAGGGATACATGTATTTGGAACTCCAAATAAAACAGGGTTTGTGCTAGCTCTTTGAAACTTGACACAATAAAGCAGTTTCAAGTTCTATCTCTATGGTTTGTTTGCTGTTGATGTAGCCCTAAGCAGAGACTGGCGAGAATCACTTTCATGGAAAGGGCCCGCCAAGCTTCCAAAAAACTACGAGTTGCCTGAAATCTCAGCACACACTTTTTCACCCAATCTTGATGAAACTTTCAGGTAATGATCAGTACACCAATCCCACTTGGCTCGCCAAATTTCGTTCTTCTAGGTTAAACCGTTCGTAGGCAGTAACCGGTTTCATTTTGAGGTTTTCACTCTGTTTTCTCCTATAGGGATACATGTATTTGGAACTCTAAATAAAACACGGTTTGTGCTAGCTCTTTGAAACTTGACACAATAAAGCAGTTTCAAGTTATATCTCTATGGTTTGTTTGCTGTTGATGTAGCCCTAAGCAGAGATTGGCGAGAATCACTTTAATGGAAAGGGCCTGCCAAGCTTCCAAAAAACTACGAGTTGCCTGAAATCTCAGCACACCCTTTTTCACCCAATCTTGATGAAACTTTCAGGTAATGATCAGTACACCAATCCCACTTGGCTCGCCAAATTTCGTTCTTCTAGGTTAAACCGTTCGTTGGCAGTAACCGGTTTCATTTTGAGGTTTCACTCTGTTTTCTCCTATAGGGATACATGTATTTGGAACTCTAAATCAAACACGGTTTGTGCTAGCTCTTTGAAACTTGACACAATAAAGCAGTTTCAAGTTCTATCTCTATGGTTTGTTTGCTGTTGATGTAGCCCTAAGCAGAGATTGGCGAGAATCACTTTAATGGAAAGGGCCTGCCAAGCTTCCAAAAAACTACGAGTTGCCTGAAATCTCAGCACACCCTTTTTCACCCAATCTTGATGAAACTTTCAGGTAATGATCAGTACACCAATCCCACTTGGCTCGCCAAATTTCGTTCTTCTAGGTTAAACCGTTCGTTGGCAGTAACCGGTTTCATTTTGAGGTTTCACTCTGTTTTCTCCTATAGGGATACATGTATTTGGAACTCTAAATCAAACACGGTTTGGGCTAGCTCTTTGAAACTTGACACAATAAAGCAGTTTCAAGTTCTATCTCTATGGTTTGTTTGCTGTTGATGTAGCCCTAAGCGGAGACTGGCGAGAATCACTTTCATGGAAAGGGCCTGCCAAGCTTCCAAAAAACTACGAGTTGCCTGAAATCTCAGCACACACTTTTTCACCCAATCTTGATGAAACTTTCAGGTAATGATCAGTACACCAATCCCACTTGGCTCGCCAAATTTCATTCTTCTAGGTTAAACCGTTCGTTGGCAGTAACCGGTTTCATTTTGAGGTTTCACTCTGCTTTCTCCTATAGGGATACATGTATTTGGAACTCTAAATCAAACACGGTTTGTGCTAGCTCTTTGAAACTTGACACAATAAAGCAGTTTCAAGTTCTATCTCTATGGTTTGTTTGCTGTTGATGTAGCCCTAAGCAGAGATTGGCGAGAATCACTTTCATGGAAAGGGCCTGCAAAGCTTCCAAAAAACTACGAGTTGCCCGAAATCTCAGCAAAAACTTTTTCACCCAATCTTGATAAAACTTTCAGGTAATGATCAGTACACCAATCCCACTTGGCTCGCCAAATTTTGTTCTTCTAGGTTAAACCGTTCGTTGGCAGTAACCGGTTTCATTTTGAGGTTTCACTCTGTTTTCTCCTATAGGGATACATGTATTTGGAACTCTAAATCAAACACGGTTTGTGCTAGCTCTTTGAAACTTGACACAATAAAGCAGTTTCAAGTTCTATCTCTATGGTTTGTTTGCTGTTGATGTAGCCCTAAGCAGAGACTGGCGAGAATCACTTTCATGGAAAGGGCCTGCCAAGCTTCCAAAAAACTACGAGTTGCCCGAAATCTAGGCAAACACTTTTTCACCCAATCTTGATGAAACTTTCAGGTAATGATCAGTACACCAATCCCACTTGTCTCGCCAAATTTCGTTCTTCTAGGTTAAACCATTCGTTGGCAGTAACCGGTTTCATTTTGAGGTTTCACTCTGTTTTCTCCTATAGGGATACATGTATTTGGAACTCTAAATCAAACACGGTTTGTGCTAGCTCTTTGAAACTTGACACAATAAAGCAGTTTCAAGTTCTATCTCTATGGTTTGTTTGCTGTTGATGTAGCCCTAAGCAGAGATTGGCGAGAATCACTTTAATGGAAAGGGCCTGCCAATCTTCCAAAAAACTACGAGTTGCCTGAAATCTCAGCACACACTTTTTCAACCAATCTTGATGAAACTTTCAGGTAATGATCAGTACACCAATCCCAATTGGCTCGCCAAATTTCGTTCTTCTAGGTTAAACCGTTCGTTGGCAGTAACCGGTTTCATTTTGAGGTTTCACTCTGTTTTCTCCTATAGGGATACATGTATTTGGAACTCTAAATCAACCACGGTTTGTGGTAGCTCTTTGAAACTTGACACAATAAAGCAGTTTCAAGTTCTATCTCTATGGTTTGTTTGCTGTTGATGTAGCCCTAAGCAGAGACTGGCGAGAATCACTTTCATGGAAAGGGCCTGCCAAGCTTCCAAAAAACTACGAGTTGCCCGAAATCTCAGCAAAAACTTTTTCACCCAATCTTGATGAAACTTTCAGGTAATGATCAGTACACCAATCCCACTTGGCTCGCCAAATTTCGTTCTTCTAGGTTAAACCGTTCGTTGGCAGTAACCGGTTTCATTTTGAGGTTTCACTCTGTTTTCTCCTATAGGGATACATGTATTTGGAACTCTAAATCAAACACGGTTTGTGCTAGCTCTTTGAAACTTGACACAATAAAGCAGTTTCAAGTTCTATCTCTATGGTTTGTTTGCTGTTGATGTAGCCCTAAACAGAGACTGGCGAGAATCACTTTCATGGAAAGGGCCTGCCAAGCTTCCAAAAAACTACGAGTTCCCTGAAATCTCAGCACACACTTTTTCACCCAATCTTGATGAAACTTTCAGGTAATGATCAGTACACCAATCCCACTTGGCTCGCCAAATTTCGTTCTTCTAGGTTAAACCGTTCGTTGGCAGTAACCGGTTTCATTTTGAGGTTTCACTCTGTTTTCTCCTATAGGGATACATGTATTTGGAACTCTAAATCAAACACGGTTTGTGCTAGCTCTTTGAAACTTGACACAATAAAGCAGTTTCAAGTTCTATCTCTATGGTTTGTTTGCTGTTGATGTAGCCCTAAGCAGAGATTGGCGAGAATCACTTTAATGGAAAGGGCCTGCCAAGCTTCCAAAAAACTACGAGTTGCCTGAAATCTCAGCACACACTTTTTCACCCAATCTTGATGAAACTTTCAGGTAATGATCAGTACACCAATCCCACTTGGCTCGCCAAATTTCGTTCTTCTAGGTTAAACCGTTCGTTGGCAGTAACCGGTTTCATTTTGAGGTTTCACTCTGTTTTCTCCTATAGGGATACATGTATTTGGAACTCTAAATCCAACACGGTTTGTGCTAGCTCTTTGAAACTTGACACAATAAAGCAGTTTCAAGTTCTATCTCTATGGTTTGTTTGCTGTTGATGTAGCCCTAAGCAGAGATTGGCGAGAATCACTTTCATGGAAAGGGCCTGCAAAGCTTCCAAAAAACTACGAGTTGCCCGAAATCTCAGCAAAAACTTTTTCACCCAATCTTGATAAAACTTTCAGGTAATGATCAGTACACCAATCCCACTTGGCTCGCCAAATTTTGTTCTTCTAGGTTAAACCGTTCGTTGGCAGTAACCGGTTTCATTTTGAGGTTTCACTCTGTTTTCTCCTATAGGGATACATGTATTTGGAACTCCACATCAAACAGGGTTTGTGCTAGCTCTTTGAAACTTGACACAATAAAGCAGTTTCAAGTTCTATCTCTATGGTTTGTTTGCTGTTGATGTAGACCTAAGCAGAGATTGGCGAGAATCACTTTAATGGAAAGGGCCTGCCAAGCTTCCAAAAAACTACGAGTTGCCTGAAATCTCAGCACACCCTTTTTCACCCAATCTTGATGAAACTTTCAGGTAATGATCAGTACACCAATCCCACTTGGCTCGCCAAATTTCGTTCTTCTAGGTTAAACCGTTCGTTGGCAGTAACCGGTTTCATTTTGAGGTTTCACTCTGTTTTCTCCTATAGGGATACATGTATTTGGAACTCTAAATCAAACACGGTTTGTGCTAGCTCTTTGAAACTTGACACAATAAAGCAGTTTCAAGTTCTATCTCTATGGTTATTTGCTGTTGATGTAGCCCTAAGCAGAGATTGGCGAGAATCACTTTCATGGAAAGGGCCTGCCAAGCTTCGAAAAAACTATGAGTTGCCTGAAATCTCAGCACACACTTTTTCACCCAATCTTGATGAAACTTTCAGTTAATGATCAGTACACCAATCCCACATGGCTCGCCAAATTTCGTTCTTCTAGGTTAAACCGTTCGTTGGCAGTAACCGATTTCATTTTGAGGTTTCACTCTGTTTTCTCCTATAGGGATACATGTATTTGGAACTCTAAATCAAACACGGTTTGTGCTAGCTCTTTGAAACTTGACACAATAAAGCAGTTTCAAGTTCTATCTCTATGGTTTGTTTGCTGTTGATGTAGCCCTAAGCAGAGACTGGCGAGAATCACTTTCATGGAAAGGGCCTGCCAAGCTTCCAAAAAACTACGAGTTGCCTGAAATCTCAGCACACACTTTTTCACCCAATCTTGATGAAACTTTCAGGTAATGATCAGTACACCAATCCCACTTGGCTCGCCAAATTTCATTCTTCTAGGTTAAACCGTTCGTTGGCAGTAACCGGTTTCATTTTGAGGTTTCACTCTGTTTTCTCCTATAGGGATACATGTATTTGGAACTCTAAATCAAACACGGTTTGTGCTAGCTCTTTGAAACTTGACACAATAAAGCAGTTTCAAGTTCTATCTCTATGGTTTGTTTGCTGTTGATGTAGCCCTAAAAAGAGACTGGCGAGAATCACTTTCATGGAAAGGGCCTGCCAAGCTTCCAAAAAACTACGAGTTCCCTGAAATCTCAGCACACACTTTTTCACCCAATTTTGATGAAACTTTCAGGTAATGATCAGTACACCAATCCCACTTGGCTCGCCAAATTTCGTTCTTCTAGGTTAAACCGTTCGTTGGCAGTAACCGGTTTCATTTTGAGGTTTCACTCTGTTTTCTCCTATAGGGATACATGTATTTGGAACTCTAAATCAAACACGGTTTGTGCTAGCTCTTTGAAACTTGACACAATAAAGCAGTTTCAAGTTCTATCTCTATGGTTTGTTTGCTGTTGATGTAGCCCTAAGCAGAGACTGGCGAGAATCACTTTCATGGAAAGGGCCCGCCAAGCTTCCAAAAAACTACGAGTTGCCTGAAATCTCAGCACACCCTTTTCACCCAATCTTGATGAAACTTTCAGGTAATGATCAGTACACCAATCCCACTTGGCTCGCCAAATTTCGTTCTTCTAGGTTAAACCGTTCATTGGAAGTAACCGCTTTCATTTTGAGGTTTCACTCTGTTTTCTCCTATAGGGATACATGTATTTGGAACTCTAAATTAAACACGGTTTGTGCTAGCTCTTTGAAACTTGACACAATAAAGCAGTTTTAAGTTCTATCTCTATGGTTTGTTTGCTGTTGATGTAGCCCTAAGCAGAGATTGGCGAGAATCACTTTAATGGAAAGGGCCTGCCAAGCTTCCAAAAAACTACGAGTTGCCTGAAATCTCAGCACACCCTTTTTCACCCAATCTTGATGAAACTTTCAGGTAATGATCAGTACACCAATCCCACTTGGCTCGCCAAATTTCGTTCTTCTAGGTTAAACCGTTCGTTGGCAGTAACCGGTTTCATTTTGAGGTTTCACTCTGTTTTCTCCTATAGGGATACATGTATTTGGAACTCTAAATCAAACACGGTTTGTGCTAGCTCTTTGAAACTTGACACAATAAAGCAGTTTCAAGTTCTATCTCTATGGTTTGTTTGCTGTTGATGTAGCCCTAAGCAGAGACTGGCGAGAATCACTTTCATGGAAAGGGCCTGCCAAGCTTCCAAAAAACTACGAGTTGCCTGAAATCTCAGCACACCCTTTTTCACCCAATCTTGATGAAACTTTCAGGTAATGATCAGTACACCAATCCCACTTGGCTCGCCAAATTTCGTTCTTCTAGGTTAAACCGGTCGTTGGCAGTAACCGGTTTCATTTTGAGGTTTCACTCTGTTTTCTCCTATAGGGATACATGTATTTGGAACTCTAAATCAAACACGGTTTTTGCTAGCTCTTTGAAACTTGACACAATAAAGCAGTTTCAAGTTCTATCTCTATGGTTTGTTTGCTGTTGATGTAGCCCTAAGGAGAGACTGGCGAGAATCACTTTCATGGAAAGGGCCTGCCAAGCTTCCAAAAAACTACGAGTTGCCCGAAATCTCAGGAGAAACTTTTTCACCCAATCTTGATGAAACTTTCAGGTAATGATCAGTACACCAATCCCACTTGGCTCGCCAAATTTCGTACTTCTAGGTTAAACCGTTCCTTGGCAGTAACCGGTTTCATTTTGAGGTTTCACTCTGTTTTCTCCTATAGGGATACATGTATTTGGAACTCTAAATCAAACACGGTTTTTGCTAGCTCTATGAAACTTGACACAATAAAGCAGTTTCAAGTTCTATCTCTATGGTTTGTTTGCTGTTGATGTAGCCCTAAGCAGAGACTGGCGAGAATCACTTTCATGGAAAGGGCCTGCCAAGCTTCCAAAAAACTACAAGTTGCCCGAAATCTCAGCACACACTTTTTCACCCAATCTTGATGACACTTTCAGGTAATGATCAGTACACCAATCCCACTTGGCTCGCCAAATTTCGTTCTTCTAGGTTAAACCGTTCGTTGGCAGTAACCGGTTTCATTTTGAGGTTTCACTCTGTTTTCTCCTATAGGGATACATGTATTTGGAACTCCAAATCAAACAGGGTTTGTGCTAGCTCTTTGAAACTTGACACAATAAAGCAGTTTCAAGTTCTATCTCTATGGTTTGTTTGCTGTTGATGTAGCCCTAAGCAGAGACTGGCGAGAATCACTTTCATGGAAAGGGCCTGCCAAGCTTCGAAAAAACTACGAGTTTCCTGAAATCTCAGCACACCCTTTTTCACCCAATCTTGATGAAACTTTCAGGTAATGATCAGTACACCAATCCCACTTGGCTCGCCAAATTTCGTTCTTCTAGGTTAATCCGTTCGTTGGCAGTAACCGGTTTCATTTTGACGTTTCACTCTGTTTTCTCCTATAGGGATACATGTATTTGGAACTCTAAATCAAACACGGTTTGTGCTAGCTCTTTGAAACTTGACACAATAAAGCAGTTTCAAGTTCTATCTCTATGGTTTGTTTGCTGTTGATGTAGCCCTAAGCAGAGACTGGCGAGAATCACTTTTATGGAAAGGGCCTGCCAAGCTTCCAAAAAACTACGAGTTGCCTGAAATCTCAGCACACACTTTTTCACCCAATCTTGATGAATCTTTCAGGTAATGATCAGTACACCAATCCCATTTGGCTCGCCAAATTTCGTTCTTTTAGGTTAAACCGTTCGTTGGCAGTTACCGGTTTCATTTTGAGGTTTAACTCTGTTTTCTCCTATAGGGATACATGTATTTGGAACTCGAAATCAAACACGGTTTGTGCTAGCTCTTTGAAACTTGACACAATAAAGCAGTTTCAAGTTCTATCTCTATGGTTTGTTTGCTGTTGATGTAGACCTAAGTAGAGACTGGCGAGAATCACTTTCATGAAGAGGGCCTGCCAAGCTTCCAAAAAACTACGAGTTGCCTGAAATCTCAGCACACCCTTTTTCACCCAATCTTGATGAAACTTTCAGGTAATGATCAGTACACTAATCCCACTTGGCTCGCCAAATTTCGTTCTTCTAGGTTAAACCGATCATTGGCAGTAACCGGTTTCATTTTGAGGTTTCACTCTGTTTTCTCCTATAGGGATACATGTATTTGGAAATCTAAATCAAACACGGTTTGTGCTAGCTCTTTGAAACTTGACACAATAAAGCAGTTTCAAGTTCTATCTCTATGGTTTGTTTGCTGTTGATGTAGCCCTAAGCAGAGACTGGCGAGAATCACCTTCATGGACAGGCCTGCCAAGCTTCCAAAAAACTACGAGTTGCCCGAAATCTCAGCACACCCTTTTTCACCCAATCTTGATGAAACTTTCAGGTAATGATCAGTACACCAATCCCACTTGGCTCGCCGAATTTCGTTCTTCTAAGTTAAACCGTTCGTTGGCAGTAACCGGTTTCATTTTGAGGTTTCACTCTGTTTTCTCCAATAGGGATACATGTATTTGGAACTCCAAATCAAACACGGTTTGTGCTAGCTCTTTGAAACTTGACACAATAAAGCAGTTTCAAGTTCTATCTCTATGGTTTGTTTGCAGTTGATGTAGCCCTAAGCAGAGACTGGCGAGAATCACTTTCATGGAAAAGGCCTGCCAAGCTTCCAAAAAACTACGAGTTGCCTGAAATCTCAGCACACTCTTTTTCACCCAATCTTGATGAAACTTTCAGGTAATGATCAGTACACCAATCCCACTTGGCTCGCCAAATTTCGTTCTTCTAGGTTAAACCGTTCGTTGGCAGTAACCGGTTTCATTTTGAGGTTTCACTCTGTTTTCTCCTATAGGGATACATGTATTTGGAACTCCACATCAAACAGGGTTTGTGCTAGCTCTTTGAAACTTGACACAATAAAGCAGTTTCAAGTTCTATCTCTATGGTTTGTTTGCTGTTGATGTAGCCCTAAGCAGAGACTGGCGAGAATCACTTTCATGGAAAGGGCCTGCCAAGCTTCCAAAAAACTACGAGTTGCCTGAAATCTCAGCACACACTTTTTCACCCAATCTTGATGAAACTTTCAGGTAATGATCAGTACACCAATCCCACTTGGCTCGCCAAATTTCGTTCTTCTAGGTTAAACCGTTCGTTGGCAGTAACCGGTTTCATTTTGAGGTTTCACTCTGTTTTCTCCTATAGGGATACATGTATTTGCAACTCTAAATCAAACACGGTTTGTGCTAGCTCTTTGAAACTTGACACAATAAAGCAGTTTCAAGTTCTATCTCTATGGTTTGTTTGCTGTTGATGTAGCCCTAAGCAGAGACTGGCGAGAATCACTTTCATGGAAAGGGCCTGCCAAGCTTCCAAAAAACTACGAGTTGCCTGAAATCTCAGCACACACTTTTTCACCCAATCTTGATGAATCTTTCAGGTAATGATCAGTACACCAATCCCATTTGGCTCGCCAAATTTCGTTCTTCTAGGTTAAACCGTTCGTTGGCAGTAACCGGTTTCATTTTGAGGTTTAACTCTGTTTTCTCCTATAGGGATACATGTATTTGGAACTCGAAATCAAACACGGTTTGTGCTAGCTCTTTGAAACTTGACACAATAAAGCAGTTTCAAGTTCTATCTCTATGGTTTGTTTGCTGTTGATGTAGCCCTAAGCAGAGACTGGCAAGAATCACTTTCATGAAAAGGGCCTGCCAAGCTTCCAAAAAACTACGAGTTGCCTGAAATCTCAGCACACCTTTTTTCACCCAATCTTGATGAAACTTTCAGGTAATGATCAGTACACTAATCCCACTTGCCTGCCAAATTTCATTCTTCTAGGTTAAACCGGTCATTGGCAGTAACCGGTTTCATTTTGAGGTTTCACTCTGTTTTCTCCTATAGGGATACATGTATTTGGAAATCTAAATCAAACACGGTTTGTGCTAGCTCTTTGAAACTTGACACAATAAAGCAGTTTCAAGTTCTATCTCTATGGTTTGTTTGCTGTTGATGTAGCCCTAAGCAGAGACTGGCGAGAATCACTTTCATGGAAAGGGCCTGCCAAGCTTCCAAAAAACTACGAGTTGCCTGAAATCTCAGCACACACTTTTTCACCCAATCTTGATGAAACTTTCAGGTAATGATCAGTACACCAATCCCACTTGGCTCGCCAAATTTCATTCTTCTAGGTTAAACCGTTCGTTGGCAGTAACCGGTTTCATTTTGAGGTTTCACTCTGTTTTCTCCTACAGGGATACATGTATTTGGAACTCTAAATCAAACAGGGTTTGTGCTAGCTGTTTGAAACTTGACACAATAAAGCAGTTTCAAGTTCTATCTCTATGGTTTGTTTGCTGTTGATGTAGCCCTAAGCAGAGACTGGCGAGAATCACTTTCATGGAAAGGGCCTGCCAAGCTTCCAAAAAACTACGAGTTGCCCAAAATCTCAGCAAACACTTTTTCACCCAATCTTGATGAAACGTTCAAGTAATGATCAGTACACCAATTCCACTTGGCTCGCCAAATTTCGTTCTTCTAGGTTAAACCGTTCGTTGGCAGTAACCGGTTTCATTTTGAGGTTTCACTCTGTTTTCTCCTATAGGGATACATGTATTTGGAACTCTAAATCAAACACGGTTTGTGCTAGCTCTTTGAAACTTGACACAATAAAGCAGTTTCAAGTTCTGTCTCTATGGTTTGTTTGCTGTTGATGTAGCCCTAAGCAGAGACTGGCGAGAATCACTTTCATGGAAAGGGCCTGCCAAGCTTCCAAAAAACTACGAGTTGCCTGAAATCTCAGCACACACTTTTTCACCCAATCTTGATGAAACTTTCAGGTAATGATCAGTACACCAATCCCACTTGGCTCGCCAAATTTCGTTCTTCTAGGTTAAACCGTTCGTTGGCAGTAACCGGTTTCATTTTGACGTTTCACTCTGTTTTCTCCTATAGGGATACATGTATTTGGAAATCTAAATCAAACACGGTTTGTGCTCGCTTTTTGAAACTTGACACCATAAAGCAGTTTCAAGTTCTATCACTATGGTTTGTTTGCTGTTGATGTAGCCCTAAGCAGAGACTGGCGAGAATCACTTTCATGGAAAGGGCCTGCCAAGCTTCCAAAAAACTACGAGTTGCCTGAAATCTCAGCACACCCTTTTTCACCCTATCTTGATGAAACTTTCAGGTAATGATCAGTACACCAATCCCACTTGGCTCGCCAAATTTCGTTCTTCTAGGTTAAACCGTTCGTTGGCAGTAACCGGTTTCATTTTGAGGTTTCACTCTGTTTTCTCCTATAGGGATACATGTATTTCGAACTCTAAATCAAACACGGTTTGTGCTAGCTCTTTGAAACTTGACACAATAAAGCAGTTTCAAGTTCTATCTCTATGGTTTGTTTGCTGTTGATGTAGCCCTAAGCAGAGACTGGCGAGAATCACTTTCATGGAAAGGGCCTGCCAAGCTTCCAAAAAACTACGAGTTGACTGAAATCTCAGCACACACTTTTTCACCCAATCTTGATGAAACTTTCAGGTAATGATCAGTACACCAATCCCACTTGGCTCGCCAAATTTCGTTCTTCTAGGTTAAACCGTTCGTTGGCAGTAACCGGTTTCATTTTGAGGTTTCACTCTGTTTTCTCCTATAGGGATACATGTATTTGGAACTCTAAATCAAACACTGTTTGTGCTAGCTCTTTGAAACTTGACACAATAAAGCAGTTTCAAGTTCTATCTCTATGGTTTGTTTGCTGTTGATGTAGCCCTAAGCAGAGACTGGCGAGAATCACTTTCATGAAAAGGGCCTGCCAAGCTTCCGAAAAACTACGAGTTGCCTGAAATCTCAGCACACCCTTTTTCACCCAATCTTGATGAAACTTTCAGGTAATGATCAGTACACCAATCCCACTTGGCTCGCCAAATTTCTTTCTTCTAGGTTAAACCGGTCGTTGGCAGTAACCGGTTTCATTTTGAGGTTTCACTCTGTTTTCTCCTATAGGAATACATGTATTTGGAAATCTAAATCAAACACGGTTTGTGCTAGCTCTTTGAAACTTGACAACATAAAGCAGTTTCAAGTTCTATCTCTATGGTTTGTTTGCTGTTGATGTAGCCCTAATCAGAGACTGGCGAGAATCACTTTCATGGAAAGGGGCTGCCAAGCTTCCAAAAACCTACGAGTTGCCCGAAATCTCAGCACACCCTTTTTCACCCAATCATGATGAAACTTTCAGGTAATGATCAGAACACCAATCCCACTTGGCTCGCCAAATTTCGTTCTTCTAGGTTAAACCGTTCGTTGGAGGTAACCGGTTTCATTTTGAGGTTTCACTCTGTTTTCTCCTATAGGGATACATGTATTTGGAACTCCAAATCAAACACGGTTTGTGCTAGCTCTTTGAAACTTGACACAATAAAGCAGTTTCAAGTTCTATCTCTATGGTTTGTTTGCTGTTGATGTAGCCCTAAGCAGAGACTGGCGAGAATCACTTTCATGGAAAAGGCCTGCCAAGCTTCTAAAAAACTAAGAGTTGACCGAAATCTCAGCACACACTTTTTCACCCAATCTTGATGAAACTTTCAGGTAATGATCAGTACACCAATCCCACTTGGCTCGCCAAATTTCGTTCTTCTAGGTTAAACCGTTCGTTGGCAGTAACCGGTTTCATTTTGAGGTTTCACTCTGTTTTCTCCTATAGGGATACATGTATTTGGAACTCTAAATCAAACAGGGTTTGTGCTAGCTCTTTGAAACTTGACACAATAAAGCAGTTTCAAGTTCTATCACTATGGTTTGTTTGCTGTTGATGTAGCCCTAAGCAGAGACTGGCGAGAATCACTTTCATGGAAAGGGCCCGCCAAGCTTCCAAAAAACTACGAGTTGCCTGAAATCTCAGCACACCCTTTTTCACCCAATCTTGATGAAACTTTCAGGTAATGATCAGTACACAAATCCCACTTGGCTCGCCAAATTTCGTTCTTCTAGGTTAAACCGTTCGTTGGCAGTAACCGGTTTCATTTTGAGGTTTCACTCTGTTTTCTCCTATAGGGATACATGTATTTGGAACTCTAAATCAAACACGGTTTGTGCTAGCTCTTTGAAACTTGACACAATAAAGCAGTTTCAAGTTCTATCTCTATGGTTTGTTTGCTGTTGATGTAGCCCTAAGCAGAGACTGGCGAGAATCACTTTCATGGAAAGGGCCTGCCAAGCTTCCAAAAACTACGAGTTGCCTGAAATCTCAGCAAACACTTTTTCAACCAATCTAGATGAAACTTTCAGGTAATGATCAGTACACCAATCCCACTTGGCTCGCCAAATTTCCTTCTTCTAGGTTAAACCGTTCGTTGGCACTAACCGGTTTCATTTTGAGGTTTCACTCTGTTTTCTCCTATAGGGATACATGTATTTGGAACTCTAAATCAAACACGGTTTGTGCTAGCTCTTTGAAACTTGACACAATAAAGCAGTTTCAAGTTCTATCTCTATGGTTTGTTTGCTGTTGATGTAGCCCTAAGCAGAGACTGGCGAGAATCACTTTCATGGAAAGGGCCTGCCAAGCTTCCAAAAAACTACGAGTTGCCTGAAATCTCAGCACACCCTTTTTCACCCAATCTTGATGAAACTTTCAGGTAATGATCAGTACACTAATCCCACTTGGCTCGCCAAATTTCGTTCTTCTAGGTTAAACCGGTCATTGGCAGTAACCGGTTTCATTTTGAGGTTTCACTCTGTTTTCTCCTATAGGGATACATGTATTTGGAACTCTAAATCAAACACGGTTTGTGCTAGCTCTTTGAAACTTGACACAATAAAGCAGTTTCAAGTTCTATCTCTATGGTTTGTTTGCTGTTGATGTAGCCCTAAGCAGAGACTGGCGAGAATCACTTTCATGGAAAGGGCCTGCCAAGCTTCCAAAAAACTACGAGTTGCCTGAAATCTCAGCACACACTTTTTCACCCAATCTTGATGAAACTTTCAGGTAATGATCAGTACACCAATCCCACTTGGCTCACCAAATTTCGTTCTTCTAGGTTAAACCGTTCGTTGGCAGTAACCGGTTTCATTTTGAGGTTTCACTCTGTTTTCTCCTATAGGGATACATGTATTTGGAACTCTAAATCAAACACTGTTTGTGCTAGCTCTTTGAAACTTGACACAATAAAGCAGTTTCAAGTTCTATCTCTATGGTTTGTTTGCTGTTGATGTAGCCCTAAGCAGAGACTGGCGAGAATCACTTTCATGAAAAGGGCCTGCCAAGCTTCCGAAAAACTACGAGTTGCCTGAAATCTCACCACACCCTTTTTCACCCAATCTTGATGAAACTTTCAGGTAATGATCAGTACACCAATCCCACTTGGCTCGCCAAATTTCTTTCTTCTAGGTTAAACCGGTCGTTGGCAGTAACCGGTTTCATTTTGAGGTTTCACTCTGTTTTCTCCTATAGGGATACATGTATTTGGAAATCTAAATCAAACACGGTTTGTGCTAGCTCTTTGAAACTTGACACAATAATGCAGTTTCAAGTTCTATCTCTATGGTTTGCTTGCTGTTGATGTAGCCCTAAGCAGAGACTGGCGAGAATCACTTTCATGGAAAGGGCCTGCCAAGCTTCCAAAAAACTACGAGTTGCCTGAAATCGCAGCACACACTTTTTCACCCAATCTTGATGAAACTTTCAGGTAATGATCAGTACACCAATCCCACTTGGCTCGCCAAATTTCGTTCTTCTAGGTTAAACCGTTCGTTGGCAGTAACCGGTTTCATTTTGAGGTTTCACTCTGTTTTCTCCTATAGGGATACATGTATTTGGAACTCTAAATCAAACACGGTTTTTGCTAGCTCTTTGAAACTTGACACAATAAAGCAGTTTCAAGTTCTATCTCTATGGTTTGTTTGCTGTTGATGTAGCCCTAAGCAGAGACTGGCGAGAATCACTTTCATGGAAAGGGCCTGCCAAGCTTCCAAAAAACTACGAGTTGCCTGAAATCTCAGCACACCCTTTTTCACCCAATCTTGATGAAACTTTCAGGTAATGATCAGTACACCAATCCCACTTGGCTCGCCAAATTTCGTTCTTCTAGGTTAAACCGTTCGTTGGCAGTAACTGGTTTCATTTTGAGGTTTCACTCTGTTTTCTCCTACAGGGATACATGTATTTGGAACTCTAAATCAAACAGGGTTTGTGCTAGCTGTTTGAAACTTGACACAATAAAGCAGTTTCAAGTTCTATCTCTATGGTTTGTTTGCTGTTGATGTAGCCCTAAGCAGAGACTGGCGAGAATCACTTTCATGGAAAGGGCCTGCCAAGCTTCCAAAAAACTACGAGTTGCCCGAAATCTCAGCACACCCTTTTTCACCCAATCATGATGAATCTTTCAGGTAATGATCAGTACACCAATCCCACTTGGCTCGCCAAATTTCGTTCTTCTAGGTTAAACCGTTCGTTGGCAGTAACCGGTTTCATTTTGAGGTTTCACTCTGTTTTCTCCTATAGGGATACATGTATTTGGAACTCTAAATCAAACACGGTTTGTGCTAGCTATTTGAAACTTGACACAATAAAGCAGTTTCAAATTCTATCTCTATGGTTTCTTTGCTGTTGATGTAGCCCTAAGCAGAGACTGGCGAGAATCACTTTAATGGAAAGGGCCTGCCAAGCTTCCAAAAAACTACGAGTTGCCTGAAATCTCAGCACACATTTTTCACCCAATCTTGATGAAACTTTCAGGTAATGATCACTACACCAATCCCACTTGGCTCGCCAAATTTCGTTCTTCTAGGTTAAACCGTTCGTTGGCAGTAACCGGTTTCATTTTGAGGTTTCACTCTGTTTTC
This sequence comes from Ictidomys tridecemlineatus, assembly GCF_052094955.1. NCBI lineage: Eukaryota > Metazoa > Chordata > Mammalia > Rodentia > Sciuridae > Ictidomys > Ictidomys tridecemlineatus. The sequence goes on from NW_027521978.1 coordinate 22,835, forward strand.
TCCTATAGGGATACATGTATTTGGAACTCCAAATCAAACAGGGTTTGTGCTAGCTCTTTGAAACTTGACACAATAAAGCAGTTTCAAGTTCTATCTCTATGGTTTGTTTGCTGTTGATGTAGCCCTAAGCAGAGACAGGCGAGAATGACTTTCATGGAAAGGGCCTGCCAAGCTTCCAAAAACTACGAGTTGCCTGAAATCTCAGCACACACTTTTTCACCCAATCTTGATGAAACTTTCAGGTAATGATCAGTACACCAATCCCACTTGGCTCGCCAAATTTCATTCTTCTAGGTTAAACCGTTCGTTGGCACTAACCGGTTTCATTTTGAGGTTTCACTCTGTTTTCTCCTATAGGGATACATGTATTTGGAACTCTAAATCAAACACGCTTTGTGCTAGCTCTTTGAAACTTGACACAATAAAGCAGTTTCAAGTTCTATCTCTATGGTTTGTTTGCTGTTGATTTAGCCCTAAGCAGAGACTGGCGAGAATCACTTTAATGGAAAGGGCCTGCCAAGCTTCCAAAAAACTACGAGTTGCCTGAAATCTCAGCAAACACTTTTTCAACCAATCTAGATGAAACTTTCAGGTAATGATCAGTACACCAATCCCACTTGGCTCGCCAAATTTCGTTCTTCTAGGTTAAACCATTCGTTGGCAGTAACCGGTTTCATTTTGAGGTTTCACTCTGTTTTCTCCTATAGGGATACATGTATTTGGAAATCTAAATCAAACACGGTTTGTGCTAGCTCTTTGAAACTTGACACAATAAAGCAGTTTCAAGTTCTATCTCTATGGTTTGTTTGCTGTTGATGTAGCCCTAAGCAGAGACTGGCGAGAATCTCTTTCATGGAAAGGGCCTGCCAAGCTTCCAAAAAACTACCAGTTGCCAGAAATCTCAGCACACCCTTTTTCACCCAATCATGATGAAACTTTCAGGTAATGATCAGTACACCAATCCCACTTGGCTCGCCAAATTTCGTTCTTCTAGGTTAAACCGTTCGTTGGCAGTAACCGGTTTCATTTTGAGGTTTCACTCTGTTTTCTCCTATAGGGATACATGTATTTGGAACTCTAAATCAAACACGGTTTCTGCTAGCTCTTTAAAACTTGACACAATAAAGCAGTTTCAAGTTTTATCTTTATGGTTTGTTTGCTGTTGATGTAGCCCTAAGCAGAGACTGGCGAGAATCACTTTCATGGAAAGGGCCTGCCAAGCTTCCAAAAACTACGAGTTGCTGAAATCTCAGCACACACTTTTTCACCCAATCTTGATGAAACTTTCAGGTAATGATCAGTACACCAATCACACATTGCTTGCCAAATTTCGTTCTTATAGGTTAAACCGTTCGTTGGCAGTAACCAGTTTCATTTTAGGTTTCACTCTGTTTTCTCCTATAGGGATACATGTATTTGGAACTCTAAATCAAACACGGTTTGTGCTAGCTCTTTGAAACTTGACACAATAAAGCAGTTTCAAGTTCTATCTCTATGGTTTGTTTGCTGTTGATGTAGCCCTAAGCAGAGACTGGCGAGAATCTCTTTCATGGAAAGGGCCTGCCAAGCTTCCAAAAAACTACGAGTTGCCCGAAATCTCAGCACACCCTATTTCACCCAATCTTGATGAAACTTTCAGGTAATGATCAGTACACCAATCCCACTTGGCTCGCCAAATTCGTTCTTCTAGGTTAAACCGTTCGTTGGCAGTAACCGGTTTCATTTTGAGGTTTCACTCTGTTTTCTCCTATAGGGATACATGTATTTGGAACTCTAAATCAAACACGGTTTCTGCTAGCTCTTTAAAACTTGACACAATAAAGCAGTTTCAAGTTTTATCTTTATGGTTTGTTTGCTGTTGATGTAGCCCTAAGCAGAGACTGGCGAGAATCACTTTCATGGAAAGGGCCTGCCAAGCTTCCAAAAACTACGAGTTGCTGAAATCTCAGCACACACTTTTTCACCCAATCTTGATGAAACTTTCAGGTAATGATCAATACACCAATCACACATTGCTTGCCAAATTTCGTTCTTCTAGGTTAAACCGTTCGTTGGCAGTAACCAGTTTCATTTTTAGGTTTCACTCTGTTTTCTCCTATAGGGATACATGTATTTGGAACTCTAAATCAAACACGGTTTGTGCTAGCTCTTTGAAACTTGACACAATAAAGCAGTTTCAAGTTCTATCTCTATGGTTTGTTTGCTGTTGATGTAGCCCTAAGCAGAGACTGGCGAGATTCACTTTCATGGATAGGGCCTGCCAAGATTCCAAAAAACTACGAGTTGCCTGAAATCTCAGCACACCCTATTTCACCCAATCTTGATGAAACTTTCAGGTAATGATCAGTATACCAATCCCACTTGGCTCGCCAAATTTCGTTCTTCTAGGTTAACCGTTCGTGGCAGTAAACGGTTTCATTTTGAGGTTTCACTCTGTTTTCTCCTATAGCGATACATGTATTTGGAACTCTAAATCAAACACGGTTTGTGCTAGCTCTTTGAAACTTGACACAATAAAGCAGTTTCAAGTTCTATCTCTATGGTTTGTTTGCTGTTGATGTAGCCCTAAGCAGAGACTGGCGAGAATCACTTTCATGGAAAGGGCCTGCCAAGCTTCCAAAAAATTACGAGTTGCCTGAAATCTCAGCAAACACTTTTTCACCCAATGTTGATGAAACTTTCAGGTAATGATCAGTAAACCAATCCCACTTGGCTCGCCAAATTTCGTTCTTCTAGGTTAAACCGTTCGTTGGCAGTAACCGGTTTCATTTTGAGGTTTCACTCTGTTTTCTCCTATAGGGATACATGTATTTGGAACTCTAAATCAAACACGGTTTGTGCTAGCTCTTTAAAACTTGACACAATAAAGCAGTTTCAAGTTTTATCTTTATGGTTTGTTTGCTGTTGATGTAGCCCTAAGCAGAGACTGGCGAGAATCACTTTCATGGAAAGGGCCTGCCAAGCTTCCAAAAACTACGAGTTGCTGAAATCTCAGCACACACTTTTTCACCCAATCTTGATGAAACTTTCAGGTAATGATCAATACACCAATCACACATTGCTTGCCAAATTTCGTTCTTCTAGGTTAAACCGTTCGTTGGCAGTAACCAGTTTCATTTTTAGGTTTCACTCTGTTTTCTCCTATAGGGATACATGTATTTGGAACTCTAAATCAAACACGGTTTGTGCTAGCTCTTTGAAACTTGACACAATAAAGCAGTTTCAAGTTCTATCTCTATGGTTTGTTTGCTGTTGATGTAGCCCTAAGCAGAGACTGGCGAGAATCTCTTTCATGGAAAGGGCCTGCCAAGCTTCCAAAAAACTACGAGTTGCCCGAAATCTCAGCACACCCTATTTCACCCAATCTTGATGAAACTTTCAGGTAATGATCAGTACACCAATCCCACTTGGCTCGCCAAATTTCGTTCTTCTAGGTTAAACCGTTCGTTGGCAGTAACCGGTTTCATTTTGAGGTTTCACTCTGTTTTCTCCTATAGGGATACATGTATTTGGAACTCTAAATCAAACACGGGTTGTGCTAGCTCTTTGAAACTTGACACAATAAAGCAGTTTCAAGTTCTATCTCTATGGTTTGTTTGCTGTTGATGTAGCCCTAAGCAAAGACTGGCGAGAATCACTTTCATGGAAAGGGCCTGCCAAGCTTCCAAAAAACTACGAGTTGCCTGAAATCTCAGCACACGCTTTTTCACCCAATCTTGATGAAACTTTCAGGTAATGATCAGTACACCAATCCCACTTGGCTCGCCAAATTTCCTTCAACTAGATTAAACCGTTCGTTGGCAGTAACCGGTTTCATTTTGAGGTTTCACTCTGTTTTCTCCTTTAGGGATACATGTATTGGAAACTCTAAATCAAACACGGTTTGTGCTAGCTCTTTGAAACTTGACACAATAAAGCAGTTTCAAGTTCTATCTCTATGGTTTGTTTGCTGTTGATGTAGCCCTAAGCAGGACTGGTGAGAATCACTTTCATGGAAAGGGCCTGCCAAGCTTCCAAAAAATTATGAGTTGCCTGAAATCTCAGCAAACACTTTTTCACCCAATCTTGATGAAACTTTCAGGTAATGATCAGTACACCAATCCCACTTGGCTCGCCAAATTTCGTTCTTCTAGGTTAAACCGTTCGTTGGCAGTAACCGGTTTCATTTTGAGGTTTCACTCTGTATTATCCTATAGGGATACATGTATTTGGAACTCTAAATCAAACACGGTTTGTGCTAGCTCTTTGAAACTTGACACAATAAAGCAGTTTCAAGTTCTATCTCTATCTTTTGTTTGCTGTTGATGTAGCCCTAAGCAGAGACTGGCGAGAATCACTTTCATGGAAAGGGCCTGCCAAGCTTCCAAAAAACTACGAGTTTCCTGAAATCTCAGCACACACTTTTTCACCCAATCTTGATGAAACTTTCAGGTAATGATCAGTACACCAATCTCACTTGGCTCGCCAAATTTCGTTCATCTAGGTTAAACCGTTTGTTGGCAGTAACCGGATTCATTTTGAGGTTTCACTCTGTTTTCTCCTATAGGGATACATGTATTGGGAACTCTAAATCAAACACGGTTTTTGCTAGCTCTTTGAAACTTGACACAATAAAGCAGTTTCAAGTTCTATCTCTATGGTTTGTTTGCTGTTGATGTAGCCCTAAGCAGAGACTGGCGAGATTCACTTTCATGGATAGGGCCTGCCAAGATTCCAAAAAACTACGAGTTGCCTGAAATCTCAGCACACCCTATTTCACCCAATCTTGATGAAACTTTCAGGTAATGATCAGTATACCAATCCCACTTGGCTCGCCAAATTTCGTTCTTCTAGGTTAAACCGTTCGTTGGCAGTAAACGGTTTCATTTTGAGGTTTCACTCTGTTTTCTCCTATAGCGATACATGTATTTGGAACTCTAAATCAAACACGGTTTGTGCTAGCTCTTTGAAACTTGACACAATAAAGCAGTTTCAAGTTCTATCTCTATGGTTTGTTTGCTGTTGATGTAGCCCTAAGCAGAGACTGGCGAGAATCACTTTCATGGAAAGGGCCTGCCAAGCTTCCAAAAAATTACGAGTTGCCTGAAATCTCAGCAAACACTTTTTCACCCAATGTTGATGAAACTTTCAGGTAATGATCAGTACACCAATCCCACTTGGCTCGCCAAATTTCGTTCTTCTAGGTTAAACCGTTCGTTGGCAGTAACCGGTTTCATTTTGAGGTTTCACTCTGTTTTCTCCTATAGGGATACATGTATTTGGAACTCTAAATCAAACACGGTTTGTGCTAGCTCTTTGAAACTTGACACAATAAAGCAGTTTCAAGTTCTATCTCTATGGTTTGTTTGCTGTTGATGTAGCCCTAAGCAGAGACTGGCGAGAATCACTTTCATGGAAAGGGCCTGCCAAGCTTCCAAAAAACTACGAGTTGCCTGAAATCTCAGCACACACTTTTTCACCCAATCTTGATGAAACTTTCAGGTAATGATCAGTACACCAATCCCACTTGGCTCGCCAAATTTCGTTCTTCTAGGTTAAACCGTTCGTTGGCAGTAACCGGTTTCATTTTGAGGTTTCACTCTATTTTCTCCTAGAGGGATACATGTGTTTGGAACTCTAAATCAAACACGGTTTGTGCTAGCTCTTTGAAACTTGACACAATAAAGCAGTTTCAAGTTCTATCTCTATCTTTTGTTTGCTGTTGATGTAGCCCTAAGCAGAGACTGGCGAGAATCACTTTCATGGAAAGGGCCTGCCAAGCTTCCAAAAAACTACGAGTTGCCTGAAATCTCAGCACACACTTTTTCACCCAATCTTGATGAAACTTTCAGGTAATGATCAGTACACCAATCCCACTTGGCCCGCCAAATTTCCTTCTTCTAGGTTAAACCGTTCGTTGGCAGTAACCGGTTTCATTTTGAGGTTTCACTCTGTTTTCTCCTATAGGGAAACATGTATTGGGAACTCTAAATCAAACACGGTTTGTGCTAGCTCTTTGAAACTTGACACAATAAAGCAGTTTCAAGTTCTATCTCTATGGTTTGTTTGCTGTTGATGTAGCCCTAAGCAGAGACTGGCGAGAATCACTTTCATGGAAAGGGCCTGCCAAGATTCCAAAAAACTACGAGTTTCCTGAAATCTCAGCACACCCTATTTTCACCCAATCTTGATGAAACTTTCAGGTAATGATCAGTACACCAATCCCACTTGGCTCGCCAAATTTCGTTCTTCTAGGTTAAACCGTTCGTTGGCAGTAACCGGTTTCATTTTGAGGTTTCACTCTGTTTTTTCCTATAGCGATACATGTATTTGGAACTCTAAATCAAACACGGTTTGTGCTAGCTCTTTGAAACTTGACACAATAAAGCAGTTTCAAGTTCTATCTCTATGGTTTGTTTGCTGTTGATGTAGCCCTAAGCAGAGACTGGCGAGAATCACTTTCATGGAAAGGGCCTGCCAAGGTTTCAAAAAACTACGAGTTGCCTGAAATCTCAGCACACACTTTTTCACCCAATCTTGATGAAACTTTCAGGTAATGATCAGTACACCAATCCCACTTGGCTCGCCAAATTTCGTTTTTCTAGGTTAAACCGTTCGTTGGCAGTAACCGGTTTCATTTTGAGGTTTCACTCTCTTTTCTCCTATAGGGATACATGTATTTGGAACTCTAAATCAAACACGGTTTGTGCTAGCTCTTTGAAACTTGACACAATAAAGCAGTTTCAAGTTCTATCTCTATGGTTTGTTTGCTGTTGATGTAGCCCTAAGCAGAGACTGGCGAGAATCACTTTCATGGAAAGGGCCTGCCAAGCTTCCAGAAAACTACGAGTTGCCTGAAATCTCAGCACACACTTTTTCACCCAATCTTGATGAAACTTTCAGGTAATGATCAGTACACCAATCCCACTTGGCTCGCCAAATTTCGTTCTTCTAGGTTAAACCGTTCGTTGGCAGTAACCGGTTTCATTTTGAGGTTTCACTCTGTTTTCTCCTATAGGGATACATGAATTTGGAACTCTAAATCAAACACGGTTTGTGCTAGCTCTTTAAAACTTGACACAATAAAGCAGTTTCAAGTTCTATCTCTATGGTTTGTTTGCTGTTGATTTAGCCCTAAGCAGAGACTGGCGAGAATCACTTTCATGGAAAGGGCCTGCCAAGCTTCCAAAGAACTACGAGTTGCCTGAAATCTCAGCACACCCTTTTTCACCCAATCTTGATGAAACTTTCAGGTAATGATCAGTACACCAATCCCACTTGGCTCGCCAAATTTCCTTCTTCTAGTTTAAACCGTTCGTTGGCAGTAACCGGTTTCATTTGAGGTTTCACTCTGTTTTCTCCTATAGGGATACATGTATTTGGAACTCTAAATCAAACACGGTTTGTGCTAGCTCTTTGAAACTTGACACAATAAAGCAGTTTCAAGTTCTATCTCTATGGTTTGTTTGCTGTTGATGTAGCCCTAAGCAGAGACAGGCGAGAATCACTTTCATGGAAAGGGCCTGCCAAGCTTTCAAAAAACTACGAGTAGCCTGAAATCTCAGCACACCCTTTTTCACCCAATGTTGATGAAACTTTCAGGTAATGATCAGTACACCAATCCCACTTGGCTCGCCAAATTTCGTTCTTCTAGGTTAAACCGTTCGTTGGCAGTAACCGGTTTCATTTTGAGGTTTTCACTCTGTTTTCTCCTATAGGGATACATGTATTTGGAACTCTAAATCAAACACGTTTGTGCTAGCTCTTTGAAACTTGACAAAATAAAGCAGTTTCAAGTTCTATCTCTATGGTTTGTTTGCTGTTGATGTAGCCCTTTAGCAGAGACTGGCGAGAATCACTTTCATGAAAAGGGCCTGCCAAGCTTTCAAAAAACTCCGAGTTGCCTGAAATCTCAGCACACACTTTTTCACCAATCTTGATGAAACTTTCAGGTAATGATCAGTACACCAATCCCACTTGGCTCGCCAAAATTTCGTTCTTCTAGGTTAAACCGTTCGTTGGCAGTAACCGGTTTCATTTTGAGGTTTCACTCTGTTTTCTCCTATAGGGATACATGTATTTGGAACTTTAAATCAAACACGGTTTGTGCTAGCTCTTTGAAACTTGACACAATAAAGCAGTTTCAAGTTCTATCGATATGGTTTGTTTGCTGTTGATGTAGCCCTAAGCAGAGACTGGCGAGAATCACTTTCATGGAAAGGGCCTGCCAAGCTTCCAAAAAACTACGAGTTGCCTGAAATCTCAGCACACCCTTTTTCACCCAATCTTGATGAAACTTTCAGGTAATGATCAGTACACCAATCCCACTTGGCTCACCAAAATTTCATTCTTCTAGGTTAAACCGTTCGTCGGCAGTAACCGGTTTCATTTTGAGGTTTCACTCTGTTTTCTCCTATAGCGATACATGTATTTGGAACTCTAAATCAAACACGGTTTGTGCTAGCTCTTTGAAACTTGACACAATAAAGCAGTTTCAAGTTCTATCTCTATGGTTTGTTTGCTGTTGATATTGCCCTAAGCAGAGACTGGCGAGAATCACTTTCATGGAAAGGGCCTGCCAAGCTTCCAAAAAACTAAAGTTGCCTGAAATCTCAGCACACCCTTTTTCACCCAATGTTGATGAAACTTTCAGGTAATGATCAATACACCAATCCCACTTGGCTCGCCAAATTTCGTTCTTCTAGGTTAAACCGTTCGTTGGCAGTAACCGGTTTCATTTTGAGGTTTCACTCTGTTTTCTCCTATAGGGATACATGTATTTGGAACTCTAAATCAAAAACGGTTTGTGCTAGCTCTTTGAAACTTGACACAATAAAGCAGTTTCAAGTTCTATCTCTATGGTTTTGTTTGCTGTTGATGTAGCCCTAATCAGAGACAGGCGAGAATCACTTTCATGGAAAGGGCCTGCCAAGCTTCCTAAAAACTACGAGTTGCCCGAAATCTCAGCACACACTTTTTCACCCAATTTTGATTAAACTTTCAGGTAATGATTAGTACACCAATCCCACTTGGCTCGCCAAATTTCCTTCTTCTAGGTTAAACCGTTCGTTGGCAGTAACCAATTTCATTTTGAGGTTTCATTCTGTTTTCTCCTATAGGGATACATGTATTTGGAACTCTAAATCAAACACGGTTTGTGCTAGCTCTTTGAAACTTGACACAATAAAGCAGTTTCAAGTTCTCTCTCTATGGTTTGTTTGCTGTTGATGTAGCCCTAAGCAGAGACTGGCGAGAATCACTTTCATGGAAAGGGCCTGCCAAGATTCCAAAAACTACGAGTTGCCTGAAATCTCAGCACACCCTATTTCACCCAATCTTGATGAAACTTTCAGGTAATGATCAGTACACCAATCCCACTTGGCTTGCCAAATTTCGTTCTTCTAGGTTAAACCGTTCGTTAGCAGTAACCGGTTTCATTTTGAGGTTTCACTCTGTTTTCTCCTATAGGGATACAAGTATTTGGAACTCTAAATCAAACACGTTTTGTGCTAGCTCTTTGAAACTTCACACAATAAAGCAGTTTCAAGTTCTATCTCAATGGTTTGTTTGCTGTTGATGTAGCCCTAAGCAGAGACAGGCGAGAATCACTTTCATGGAAAGGCCTGCCAAGCTTCCAAAAAACTACGAGTTACCTGAAATCTCAGCACACCCTTTTTCACACAATCTTGATGAAACTTTCAGGTAATGATAGGTACACCAATCCCACTTGGCTTGCCAAATTTCGTTCCTCTAGGTTAAACCGTTCGTTGGCAGTATCCGGTTTCATTTTGAGGTTTCACTCTGTTTTCTCCTATAGGATACATGTATTTGGAACTCCAAATCAAACACGGTTTGTGCTAGCTCTTTGAAACTTGACACAATAAAGCAGTTTCAAGTTCTATCTCTATGGTTTGTTGCTGTTGATGTAGCCCTAAGCAGAGACTGGCGAGAATCACTTTCATGGAAAGGGCTGCCAAGCTTCCAAAAAACTACGAGTTGCCTGAAATCTCAGCACACACTATTTCAACCAATCTTGATGAAACTTTCAGGTAATGATCAGTACACCAATCCCACTTGGCTCGCCAAATTTCGTTCTTCTAGGTTAAACCGTTCGTTGGCAGTAACCGGTTTCATTTTGAGGTTTCACTCTGTTTTCTCCTATAGGGATACATGTATTTGGAACTCTAAATCAAAACGGTTTGTGCTAGCTCTTTGAAACTTGACACAATTAAAGCAGTTTCAAGTTCTATCTCTATGGTTTGTTTGCTGTTGATGTAGCCCTAATCAGAGACAGGCGAGAATCACTTTCATGGAAAGGGCCTGCCAAGCTTCCTAAAAACTACGAGTTGCCCGAAATCTCAGCACACACTTTTTCACCCAATTTTGATTAAACTTTCAGGTAATGATTAGTACACCAATCCCACTTGGCTCGCCAAATTTCCTTCTTCTAGGTTAAACCGTTCGTTGGCAGTAACCAATTTCATTTTGAGGTTTCACTCTGTTTTCTCCTATAGGGATACATGTATTTGGAACTCTAAATCAAACACGGTTTGTGCTAGCTCTTTGAAACTTGACACAATAAAGCAGTTTCAAGTTCTATCTCTATGGTTTGTTTGCTGTTGATGTAGCCCTAAGCAGAGACTGGCGAGAATCACTTTCATGGAAAGGGCCTGCCAAGATTCCAAAAAACTACGAGTTGCCTGAAATCTCAGCACACCCTATTTCACCCAATCTTGATGAAACTTTCAGGTAATGATCAGTACACCAATCCCACTTGGCTTGCCAAATTTCGTTCTTCTAGGTTAAACCGTTCGTTGGCAGTAACCGGTTTCATTTTGAGGTTTCACTCTCTTTTCTCCTATAGGGATACATGTATTTGGAACTCTAAATCAAACACGGTTTGTGCTAGCTCTTTGAAACTTGACACAATAAAGCAGTTTCAAGTTCTATCTCTATGGTTTGTTTGCTGTTGATGTAGCCCTAAGCAGAGACTGGCGAGAATCACTTTCATGGAAAGGGCCTGCCAAGCTTCCAGAAAACTACGAGTTGCCTGAAATCTCAGCACACACTTTTTCACCCAATCTTGATGAAACTTTCAGGTAATGATCAGTACACCAATCCCACTTGGCTCGCCAAATTTCGTTCTTCTAGGTTAAACCGTTCGTTGGCAGTAACCGGTTTCATTTTGAGGTTTCACTCTGTTTTCTCCTATAGGGATACATGAATTTGGAACTCTAAATCAAACACGGTTTGTGCTAGCTCTTTAAAACTTGACACAATAAAGCAGTTTCAAGTTCTATCTCTATGGTTTGTTTGCTGTTGATTTAGCCCTAAGCAGAGACTGGCGAGAATCACTTTCATGGAAAGGGCCTGCCAAGCTTCCAAAGAACTACGAGTTGCCTGAAATCTCAGCACACCCTTTTTCACCCAATCTTGATGAAACTTTCAGGTAATGATCAGTACACCAATCCCACTTGGCTCGCCAAATTTCCTTCTTCTAGTTTAAACCGTTCGTTGGCAGTAACCGGTTTCATTTTGAGGTTTCACTCTGTTTTCTCCTATAGGGATACATGTATTTGGAACTCTAAATCAAACACGGTTTGTGCTAGCTCTTTGAAACTTGACACAATAAAGCAGTTTCAAGTTCTATCTCTATGGTTTGTTTGCTGTTGATGTAGCCCTAAGCAGAGACAGGCGAGAATCACTTTCATGGAAAGGGCCTGCCAAGCTTTCAAAAAACTACGAGTAGCCTGAAATCTCAGCACACCCTTTTTCACCCAATGTTGATGAAACTTTCAGGTAATGATCAGTACACCAATCCCACTTGGCTCGCCAAATTTCGTTCTTCTAGGTTAAACCGTTCGTTGGCAGTAACCGGTTTCATTTTGAGGTTTCACTCTGTTTTCTCCTATAGGGATACATGTATTTGGAACTCTAAATCAAAAACGGTTTGTGCTAGCTCTTTGAAACTTGACACAATAAAGCAGTTTCAAGTTCTATCTCTATGGTTTGTTTGCTGTTGATGTAGCCCTAATCAGAGACAGGCGAGAATCACTTTCATGGAAAGGGCCTGCCAAGCTTCCTAAAAACTACGAGTTGCCCGAAATCTCAGCACACACTTTTTCACCCAATTTTGATTAAACTTTCAGGTAATGATTAGTACACCAATCCCACTTGGCTCGCCAAATTTCCTTCTTCTAGGTTAAACCGTTCGTTGGCAGTAACCAATTTCATTTTGAGGTTTCACTCTGTTTTCTCCTATAGGGATACATGTATTTGGAACTCTAAATCAAACACGGTTTGTGCTAGCTCTTTGAAACTTGACACAATAAAGCAGTTTCAAGTTCTATCTCTATGGTTTGTTTGCTGTTGATGTAGCCCTAAGCAGAGACTGGCGAGAATCACTTTCATGGAAAGGGCCTGCCAAGATTCCAAAAAACTACGAGTTGCCTGAAATCTCAGCACACCCTATTTCACCCAATCTTGATGAAACTTTCAGGTAATGATCAGTACACCAATCCCACTTGGCTTGCCAAATTTCGTTCTTCTAGGTTAAACCGTTCGTTAGCAGTAACCGGTTTCATTTTGAGGTTTCACTCTGTTTTCTCCTATAGGGATACAAGTATTTGGAACTCTAAATCAACACGTTTTGTGCTACCTCTTTGAAACTTCACACAATAAAGCAGTTTCAAGTTCTATCTCAATGGTTTGTTTGCTGTTGATGTAGCCCTAAGCAGAGACAGGCGAGAATCACTTTCATGGAAAGGGCCTGCCAAGCTTCCAAAAAACTATGAGTTACCTGAAATCTCAGCACACCCTTTTTCACACAATCTTGATGAAACTTTCAGGTAATGATCAGTACACCAATCCCACTTGGCTTGCCAAATTTCGTTCCTCTAGGTTAAACCGTTCATTGGCAGTATCCGGTTTCATTTTGAGGTTTCACTCTGTTTTCTCCTATAGGGATACATGTATTTGGAACTCCAAATCAAACACGGTTTGTGCTAGCTCTTTGAAACTTGACACAATAAAGCAGTTTCAAGTTCTATCTCTATGGTTTGTTTGCTGTTGATGTAGCCCTAAGCAGAGACTGGCGAGAATCACTTTCATGGAAAGGGCCTGCCAAGCTTCCAAAAAACTACGAGTTGCCTGAAATCTCAGCACACACTATTTCAACCAATCTTGATGAAACTTTCAGGTAATGATCAGTACACCAATCCCACTTGGCTCGCCAAATTTCGTTCTTCTAGGTTAAACCGTTCGTTGGCAGTAACCGGTTTCATTTTGAGGTTTCACTCTGTTTTCTCCTATAGGGATACATATATTTGGAACTCTAAATCCAACACGGTTTGTGCTAGCTCTTTGAAACTTGACACAATAAAGCAGTTTCAAGTTCTATCTCTATGGTTTGTTTGCTGTTGATGTAGCCCTAAGCAGAGACAGGCGAGAATCACTTACATGGAAAGGGCCTGCCAAGCTTCCAAAAAACTACGAGTTGCCTGAAATCTCAGCACACCCTTTTTCACCCAATCTTGATGAAACTTTCAGGTAATGATCAGTACACCAATCCCACTTGGCTTGCCAAATTTCGTTCCTCTAGGTTAAACCGTTCGTTGGCAGTAACCGGTTTCATTTTGAGGTTTCACTCTGTTTTCTCCTATAGGGATACATGTATTGGAACTCTAAATCAAACACGGTTTGTGCTAGCTCTTTGAAACTTGACACAATAAAGCAGTTTCAAGTTCTATCTCTATGGTTTGTTTGCTGTTGATGTAGCCCTGAGCAGAGACTGGCGAGAGTCACTTTCATGGAAAGGGCCTGCCAAGATTCCAAAAAAACTACGAGTTGCCTGAAATCTCAGCACACCCTATTTCACCCAATCTTGATGAAACTTTCAGGTAATGATCAGTACACCAATCCCACTTGGCTCGCCAAATTTCGTTCTTCTAGGTTAAACCGTTCGTTGGCAGTAACCGGTTTCATTTTGGGGTTTCACTCTGTTTTCTCCTATAGGGATACATGTATTTGGAACTCTAAATCAAACACGGTTTGTGCTAGCTATTTGAAACTTGACACAATAAAGCAGTTTCAAGTTCTATCTCTATGGTTTGTTTGCTGTTGATGTATCCCTAAGCAGAGACTGGCGAGAATCACTTTCATGGAAAGGGCCTGCCAAGCTTCCAAAAAACTACGAGTTGCCCGAATCTCAGCACACCCTATTTCACCCAATCTTGATGAAACTTTCAGGTAATGATCAGTACACCAATCCCACTTGGCTTGCCAAATTTCGTTCTTCTAGGTTAAACCGTTCGTTGGCAGTAACCGGTTTCATTTTGAGGTTTCACTCTGTTTTCTCCTATAGGGATACATGTATTTGGAACTCTAAATCAAAAACGGTTTGTGCTAGCTCTTGAAACTTGACACAATAAAGCAGTTTCAAGTTCTATCTCTATGGTTTGTTTGCTGTTGATGTAGCCCTAAGCAGAGACTGGCGAGAATCACTTTCATGGAAAGGCCTGCCAAGCTTCCAAAAAACTACGAGTTGCCTGAAATCTCAGCACACCCTTTTTCACCCAATCTTGATGAAACTTTCAGGTAATGATCAGTACACCAATCCCACTTGGCTCGCCAAATTTCGTTCTTCTAGTTTAAACCGTTCGTTGGCAGTAACCGGTTTCATTTTTGAGGTTTCACTCTGTTTCTCCTATAGGGATACATGTATTTGGAACTCTAAATCAAACACGGTTTGTGCTGTTCTTTGAAACTTGACACAATAAAGCAGTTTCAAGTTCTATCTCTATGGTTTGTTTGCTGTTGATGTAGCCCTATGCAGAGACTGGCGAGAATCACTTTCATGAAAGGGCCTGCCAAGCTTCCAAAAAACTACGAGTTGCCTGAAATCTCAGCACACCGTTTTTCACCCCAATCTTGATGAAACTTTCAGGTAATGATCAGTAGTACACCAATCCCACTTGGCTCGCCAAGTTTCGTTCTTCTAGGTTAAACCGTTCGTTGGCAGTAACCGGTTTCATTTTGAGGTTTCACTCTGTTTTCTCCTATAGGGATACATGTATTTGGAACTCTAAATCAAACACGGTTTGTGCTAGCTCTTTGAAACTTGACACAATAAAGCAGTTTCAAGTTCTATCTCTATGGTTTGTTTGCTGTTGATGTAGCCCTAAGCAGAGACTGGCGAGAATCACTTTCATGGAAAGGGCCTGCCAAGGTTCCAAAAAACTACGAGTTGCCCGAAATCTCAGCACACACTTTTTCAACCAATCTTGATGAAACTTTCAGGTAATGATCAGTACACCAATCCCACTTGGCTCGCCAAATTTCGTACTTCTAGGTTAAACCGTTCGTCGGCAGTAACCGGTTTCATTTTGAGGTTTCACTCTGTTTTCTCCTATAGGGATACATGTATTGGGAACTCTAAATCAAACACGGTTTGTGCGAGCTCTTTGAAACTTGACACAATAAAGCAGTTTCAAGTTCTATCCCTATGGTTTGTTTGCTGTTGATGTAGCCCTAAGCAGAGACTGGCGAGAGTCACTTTCATGGAAAGGGCCTGCCAAGCTTCCAAAAAACTACGAGTTGCCTGAAATCTCAGCACACACTTTTTCACCCAATCTTGATGAAAGTTTCTGGTAATGATCAGTACACCAATCCCATGTGGCTCGCCAAATTTCGTTCTTCTAGGTTTAACCGTTCGTTGGCAGTAACCGGTTTCATTTTGAGGTTTCACTCTGTTTTCTCCTATAGGGATACATGTATTTGGAACTCTAAATCAAACACGGTTTGTGCTAGCTCTTTGAAACTTGACACAATAAAGCAGTTTCAAGTTCTATCTCTATGGTTTGTTTGCTGTTGATGTAGGCCTAAGCAGAGACTGGCGAGAATCACTTACATGGAAAGGGCCTGCCAAGCTTCCAAAAAACTACGAGTTGCCCGAAATCTCAGCACACACTTTTTCACCCAATCTTGATGAAACTTTCTGGTAATGATCAGAACACCAATCCCACTTGGCTCGCCAAATTTCGTTCTTCTAGGTTAAACCGTTCGTTGGCAGTAACCGGTTTCATTTTGAGGTTTCATTCTGTTTTCTTCTATAGGGATACATGTATTTGGAACTCTAAATCAAACACGGTTTGTGCTAGCTCTTTGAAACTTGACACAATAAAGCAGTTTCAAGTTCTATCTCTATGGTTTGTTTGCTGTTGATGTAGGCCTAAGCAGAGACTGGCGAGAATCGCTTTCATGGAAAGGGCCTGCCAAGCTTCCAAAAAACTACGAGTTGCCTGAAATCTCAGCACACCCTTTTTCACCCAATCTTGATGAAACTTTCAGGTAATGATCAGTACACCAATCCCACTTGGCTCGCCAAATTTCGTTCTTCTAGGTTAAACCTTTCTTTGGCAGTAACCGGTTTCATTTTGAGGTTTCACTCTGTTTTCTCCTATAGGGATACATGTATTTGGAACTCTAAATCAAACACGGTTTGTGATAGCTCTTTGAAACTTGACACAATAAAGAAGTTTCAAGTTCTGACTCTATGGTTTGTTTGCTGTTGATGTAGCCCTAAGCAGAGATTTCTGGTGAGAATCACTTTCATGGAAAGGGCCTGCCAAGCTTCCAAAAAATTACGAGTTGCCCGAAATCTCAGCAAACACTTTTTCACCCAATCTTGATGAAACTTTCAGGTAATGATCAGTACACCAATCCCACTTGGCTCGCCAAATTTCGTTCTTCTAGGTTAAACCGTTCGTTGGTAGTAACCGGTTTCATTTTGAGGTTTCACTCTGTTTTCTCCTATAGGGATACATGTATTTGGAACTCTAAATCAAACACGGTTTGTGCTAGCTCTTTGAAACTTGACACAATAAAGCAGTATCAAGTTCTATCTCTATGGTTTGTTTGCTGTTGATGTAGCCCTAAGCAGAGACTGGCGAGAGTCACTTTCATGGAAAGGGCCTGCCAAGCTTCCAAAAAACTACGAGTTGCCTGAAATCTCAGCACACACTTT